>NC_061087.1:39966480-40023980 GCF_015104395.2 Macrobrachium nipponense | reverse complement strand
ATAAGAATAAAATAAAATAAATAAAAATAAATAAATTAAAAATATGTAAATGATTATTAATAAATAAATAAAAAATAGATAGATAAATAAATAAAAAATAAATAAATAAAAAAGGAAAAAATAAATTAATTAATCAATAAACATAAATATGTAAATAAATAAAAATTAATAAACAATAAATAAAAATAAATAAATAAATAAATAAATGTATAATAAAAATAAATAAATAAGAATAATTAAATAAATAAAAAACAAACATAAATAAATAAATAAAAATAAATAAAAATAACTATAATAAAGAAATAAATAAATAAATAAAAAGAAAGAAAAATAAAATAAAATTTAAAATAAATTTAAATAAAATAACTAAATAAAAAAAATAAGAAATGTATTATAAATGAATAAATAAATGAATAAAATAAACGAATAAAGTAAATGAATAAATGGAGCAGTGGAACGAACTAATCGTAAAATAATGGATATCCTATAATCTTTAGTGAGCCCACGGAGAGAAGATTGGGACTTAGCCCTGGAAGACATCTAATTCACATTGAATGATACTGTAACTGAAACTATAGGAGAATCCCCACATTATTTGCTATATGGTTATCAGAAAAGAATGCCAAATACATTGCTATACGATGCACCACCGCCCGTCCTCACGATGCGATCCAGTCCTTGAAGAGGTCAAAACCTCTTGAGAGGACTGAACCGGGGCCCTCCTACAGGAACGATCATTGGCAAGGCGTGAGTTACCCGAGCGACTCACCCCTTCCCTCTGCACCGTGCCCGAGTCATGACAGCGAGTGGATTCAGCGTCACCGACTCTAGCTGCACGTTCATTGGTAGATGTGTGGCACTCAGGGAAACACGCGAACGAGAGCCCAAGACAGTCCCAGTCCTAGAGGCAGAACCTCTTGTACTAGGTGCAGAAGTACAAGCCGAAGCCTGAACTCCTACAGTCCCCGACCCTCATGCCCCTGGAGGTGGCAAGGCGGTTCCCATTCCCGAAGGAACGGGAGGACCAGCAGAAGGCCCACATCTCTCACCAGAGTGGCGAGACAGGCCCTTAGAAGTCCCAGAGTGAGACTTCTTTGGCGGGGGGAGAAAAACTTCCTTTTCCTCAGCAGGGAAGCCTTGGAAGACGTGGAGGAGGTGGCAGATGACAAAGACAAAGATGAGGAGGAAGACGACAACGCCTTTTTCTTCTTGGACTTCTTCTTCATCAACTTCCTCAGAGCAGCAGTCAAATCCCCCATCCAAGGTGCCACTGAAGCGGCTGGTGAACTACCAGGCTCCATGGCAACTGGGACTTGGGCGCCGACACCACAGCAGCACTCACATGGTCAGAAACTGGTACAGCTGCAGGCGTGGGCATGCAGACAGGCAGAAGTTCCAGCAGGGATGGTCTTGTAAGGACAGCATTTCTCCAAATGTCTGTCCTTCCTCTGTATATACTTTTTATAACATATACTGAAATGTAGAGCATTTCATGGCCTATCCGCCGATATATATATCAAGTAAAAATGTACTCTGTACGAAGATATATATTATATATATATATATATAATATACATATATATATATAAATATCATATATATATAATATAAATATATATATATATATATATATATATATATATATCTATATATATATATATATATACTATATGTATATTATATTAATAATATATATATATATATATATTAGCAGCTGTGATGAAACACAATCGCAGTGGGGGGTTCGTCCCTTTTTCTATGTGCGTGCGTGACGTACACTATGTTTCCGTCCACACTGCTGCCTCATATACAGCCGTCTGTTCAATAAAGCAGTTCGAGCTTTCTCCTTGTCTGATTCCAGTCCTCACAGTCTCTTGGGCCGATCATAAGTAGTGGGGGGAGAAAGAACTGCTTAACCTGGAGGAGGAGGGGACAGAAATGGCTCTGCACACGAAGTATGTGGCACTGATGACACAACCACCGAAGGTGTTACTGTGGTAATGTGCTGCGTATACACCGGGTGAGGTGGTGCCACATATCCAGGTATGGACAGTCGTCGTCATCCCTGCAGCTGCCCCATGAGTCACAGGAGCTGATGAAAAATGATGCATCAGCCCCTGTAGAGATGGGACACTAGGCAACCCCAACTTCAACCAAACCTGCTGCAAATCCCCTCCAGAGCGAGCCGAAGCCCCCAAATACAACTCCAAGTCAGCATGCATCCCCCCTTTCTTTCTTCTATGCTTGACGAATCAAGCGAAGAAGTGGAAGGAGACATTTCCCCTGAAGGGGAAACAGCAAGGCGAAGGAAGATTATGCGGTGGGAGGAAGACGAGGGATTAGTCACCAATGGAGTAAAACCCTCCGACGAAGCCTCTGCGATCACTTCCTCCCCTTATATCTCCCCCACTGCTCCGCCAACCAAGAGACACAAGTTTCACAAGGGTTATCAACTGAACACTACGCCCTCGGCACTTTACACAGAGGACGTGAGGGTCCACATCAAGTTTAGATCGGAAACTACCACACTTCCTGTCCCCCCACTCCAGGACAAATGTGTTGCAAAAATGAGGGGTGATTAGGCTCGTTTAATTCATGGGTTTGCATGTTGCAGTTATAAACAGGCAAAAAAACACACAAACATAGACAAAAGAAAAAGACAGACCTCACAGAGTTCTGGAACTCTGTATGACAACAATGGACAGAGAGCAAAAGCACGTCTGTTCACCACGGTGGCCAAAAGCAAAGTGGAATGTTTACATCCCGTTGGGCAGGACTCCCAACTATCGGACTCGCAGGTACTGCCTAACTACCTTGATGTTATTCTTCTACAACCGATTTCCAGGCTAGGCTGAAAGTAGTTCCTAATGCAAAGGACCGAGGGTTTGTATATCATGTAAGAACAAATTACATTAATTCTGAAAGAACAATACAGGCAGTCCCCGGTTATCAGCGGGGTCCTGATAGGTGACAACTGTCATTAACCGAAACTCATATGATTTAGGGTGCTTATGGCGCCGATGACCAGTTAATGGCACCTCTGTTAAATATGTTATGGCGCTATAACTCTATAACGCACTGATCTGGAACTAGGCTCGTTCTAGCACTATAAATCAACAATTTTATGGCACTAGGTAAAAGCCTTAAAACCGGATCGCCATTAACCGAGTCCACCGATAACTGGGGACTGCCTGTACTTTTTCCTGTTCCACTTGTACCAAAGATAAAACTTTAGAGAAGTTCAGCTAGCTTTGTAGCTAAGCCCCACCTACTGATCATGTCATGACCATTCCTTGACGCTGAAAAGTTTATTATTCTGTGGTTCTTTTCATCTTCATTTATTTTGCAATGGTAGTTTTGCAAAACTAAAATATGCTGTACTGATTATCAAAAGGAAACGTTACATTATCCCCTGAAGTAAAATTATAATACATGTAGACATTCTAACCCACACAATGCATTTATTGTACTTTCTGATCGGTGCAGTTTTTGTGTGCATGTCCAAATTTTTAGCCCCATTTGAAATTGCATAGTTTTAGGCATACACAGTACAGCAGTTTTATTTTAAATTCTAGGGTGTGGTGTGCACATTTAATTTATTCATATGGAGTTCGGTTTTTCTATTTTGGTATTTTTTACAGTTAAAGGTAACAAATACTGTTGTAGATTGAGACAAAAGGACACAATCCTTTTTTTCCCTGGGCTCGAGGAGTTTTATATTTCCCAGGATAAAATTTAGTGTTTAACGATTAGTTATTTACTTTAAAACTATAATTTCCTTAATACAATATTCACAAAAGTTTCTGGTGGTTGTTTCACTGAACCATTCATTGGTTTTTATTAGCGGAAAGAACATTTTGCCGGTAGGACACTAGGTCTGCATTTTATTTCCTTGATACACAAGTTCTTCAGTCTTTACAGTCTCCTGTCTAAAAGCTGTCAAACCAAAATTATTTCCAAGTAGAGCAAGCGGGATTCACTATAAGTTCAGTCTCTTCAGTCTTTCCATTCTTTGTTATAATTATTGCTCAGATATATGATAACTGAGCAGTCAACCTACCTTACTAGGTTAAGGAGTAACATTGCATTCTAGATTAAAAATATTTATTTTAAAAATACAGCACATAGACAAGTGTGCTGTTCTAAATTTTGTACTATAACGAATCCTTGCACGGAATGCCGGGCATAGCCTAAAGAGCAGTGGAAGTTGTTTTATAGCAAGAGAGAGCATCGGAGGGTTTCGACTCTTCCTTCATGGAATAGGCACTTTATAGGTTCAAGTATAAAAAATCTCTTCCAGAATTGACCAACACATTGGTACCAGTTGACAACAGCCATGTTACAAGTAAGAACTTTTCTGAACAACAGCCATGTTACAAGTAAGACTTCTGTCAACAGTTTAGGAACATGTATAGATTCTTATCAAGTAACTGTAAATAGGATTCTTAAAAAAATCCCTGAATCTAAAAGAACTGAGAATTTTAGAATCTCTTACAGAAAAGTAATCAATTCTTATGAACACTTAATTCCTTTGCATATACTATTGTAAATATAGCATTCATATCCTTTTTCCTAAATAAATAGTTTAACTGTATTCTTGTTTTTCTGTTCAGTGTGTCATTTTTTTGTTTTAGTTTTAGTAATCGTGTATTCTTGTGATTTCATAACACATTTCATACTCGGTTGTTAATTTTCTGTAAGTTTCAGCATAAATATTTTACATTAAATTCCATAGGGAACTAGAGCATTCAATAGATTCTTTACATAGTAAATGTAGGTATACATGATTTTCAGGTTATTGAATTGGCAACAATAATTCTTATACATACTTACTGATATCCATTCCACCATTTAGGGTATTAGGTAAGTAGTCTGGTTTAGATTATTTGATAATTGGTATTAGGAGGACATAGTGATGTTGAATCACATAGATATGACAAATTTTTTTAATCAATTTGTATTTTTCATAGCTACCAAACCTGAAGTCTTAACAATAGGATAATCTTCTAGCACCAGCTGGAAACCGGTTAAAAACAAAGTTTGTAAAGCAAGGAATCTGTGGCATCTGGCAACTCATGCATATACAAGGTGGATGTTGGTCACTGATCAGGCTTGGAACCTCGTCTCGTGACACACCAGTCTTTCCTTAGCGGCCTTGGACAGTAGTGTGTTGCTTTGCGCTCCTTCCCTCCAAGCCAGTTTTTTGATCGAAGCCTCTACATTGTTACATATCTATTCAGCCTAGAAGTTCTGGGGACGTCGTTTTTAGATGGCCTTCCTTGTTTTCCGTGTTGACTTGCCTTAGAACAGATGCAAATTGCAGTAGATGTGCCATTTTCTTCTGCTTCGTCATCGCTTGTGTTATGAGTATAGTGGTCCATCTCCTAAAGAGATATTGCCCCTTCAGGGGAAAGAGGACCCCGCTACTTTTTGTTCCTAAGTATTTTACTTTTGTTATATTGAGGATAATTTGAAAAATTTGTATTGACATTGTTTTTATGTATGTTATTATCTTCGTACACATTTTCTGGGAACTTAGTACTGTTTTAGTCTTACAGAATTTGTTTCGGGATGTTCAAGACATAAGGGTTATGTTTGCAGACAAGTTTTTATGCTAGGATTCGACTGTTTAGCATAAGAGTACACTCCTACACTACTTCAATACAACTTTTAATGGCGTACAATTACGATCTTCCAGTCTGCTTGCAGTGCCATTCGTGATTCTTGTCTCGTGCTTTTCCGTCATTTTGGTGGGAGTGGGGCATGGGTTTTACTGCTCACTCCCGTCTTTCCCTCGATCCTCACATAAATATGATTCTTTTACCCTCTCTCAGGATAAAAATCTTCTTTCCTGAGGGAGAAAGCATTATATGTTCAGCGTTGCCATTTCCTATTGTCAAAAAGCGCTAGAGGGTCCTCCAAAATACTCCAGAAATTCACTAAATAATTCTCATCTACAACTAAATAAGAACACTAGAACTAGTTTCAAATACCAAAGCGACTTTACCGTAATTCCTGTGTTCCATGGCGATTCAGTTGAAAAAATCAAACAAAATTAAGCAATGAAAACAGATATTAAGTACTAATAAGTAATATAAGGAATATACTAGTTTACCTACTTGTATTTAAAAAATCCAATAATAAAAGTTCTGGGATGTCCAGATCATCCTCCACTTCAAAGTTTATTATAGATGCCTCCGAGCTTTGAGAAGTTCCAGGTTCGTCTTGAGTCTTGTATTTGGCAGAATCCCCAATAGTATCAACAACTTCTTTTGGCAATTTATAATCATAGCAACATTTTCCTTTTGCTTCAGGCCATAACGAGTAGATAATACTGAATTTAAAGTCTTCAGATTCATCCTATTGCGGATCTTTGAATTGATAATATTAATTTGACTAAATATCCTTGCCACATTAGGACGATGTAAGGACAGCAAGACAAAGCTAAATTGAACAATCTGTTAGAGAGTATTCATGCAGCACATGACAAGTTTCACATACCAAATCATTCAAAGTATTTTTGCTTATTTTTTCTGTTTTTAATTATTATTATTATCATTATTTTTGTTTATACGTGAACAAACCTTCGGTCTTAACAATAGGATCATTTCTAGCATCCAGCTGGATCGTGTTAAAAAGCAGATGACAGCAAGGAATCTTGTGATATCTGGCAACGCATGCATAGATCGGGTGAAGAGTGGTCAAGGACCACGCACCTACACCACTGCGTCAGTCTTTTCTTTAACCGCCTGCGCGAGAGTCGTGGTTGACCTCTCTCAGCCTTTACCCAGTTCATTGTCCGTTTCGTTTGTGTTTAGTGTGTGTTTGTGTGTGTGGCTGATATTATGGCTTCTTCTGCTCCTTCTCGGCCTCGTCAACATGTGTGCCCCAGAATTCCAGGTTTTCCGTGTTCTCGTTTTTTGGCTTCGGCGACCGAACCCCACATGACGTGTAGCAGGTGCTGTTCTAAATTTTGTACTATAACGAATCCTTGCACGGAATGCCGGGCATACCCTAAAGAGCAGTGGAAGTTGTTTTATAGCAAGAGAGAGCATCGGAGGGTTTCGACTCTTCCTTCATGGGAAGGTTTTTCGCCTCTTCCCAATGCTTCGTCTCCTGCATTATTCACCCCACATGGTAGCGTTGTGCCTGTGTCTCCTTCCTTTTCTTCCACTGATTCATCGCTGGAAGTATCGGGAGTCCCCCAGGCTGATTTTTGTAATGTCGCCCCTTCTTCTTCAGGAGTTAATTTGATTCCCAGGAAGGGGAGGCTTTTTCATCATTCTCATTTATTCCAGAGTCAGAGGCGTCCAAGATGGCAGCAATTTGGAAGACACTCAGGCTAGGGGGTCCCCTGTCCTTGGAGGCTCGCTATCCCCCTCCTCAGGCTGGCCAGGCCCTCCCCCCTCCTCCTGGCCTTGTCCTCATGGGTAGCCAAGGTCAGCCATCTTGTATTGCTCTGCCAGTGACTGTTGCCACTTCTTCGAGTTGGAGGGAAGCCGTGGCGTCAGCCCCGCTGATGACGTCACAGGATCAGTTGTTGTGTATTCCTCCGCCAGTGGCATCTGCTTCCCCTTCAGACCAAGGGGAAGCTGTGATATCATCACTACTTGTGACGTCACTTCCATCGATGATGTCACTCCCAGTCGACTCCTCTGCACTGCCTTTCTCAGCCATGACGTCATCTCTGCCGCCCAGTTCACTGCATCTCCCTTCCATGCCATCGGAGCCTTCTCTTGCAGATCAGTCTGAGGTTATATGCCAGGCGGTGCTTAAGAGGTTGGACTCTGTTTTGGATGATAAGTTGGCTACCTTGTCGGCTGGGAGTACTGGAAGGAAACGTGTTGCATCGTCCCGCCTCCTGCGAAGAGATTGCTTAAGAAACCAGTTCTGTCTTTCTCTCCTGCGTAAGAAACCAGTGCTGTCTTTCTCTCCCTCTTCTCCCTCTATGCCACGTATCAAGCGTTGGAAGGCTAAGGACTTTGCTCTTTCTTCGCCTATGAGGGAGGAACAACGTGGATGTGTTCTCGAAAGTGTTGGTGTTTCAGAGAGTGTTAGTGTATCTTCCCTTGTGCAATCTGCAGTGGCTGCTTCGTCCTCTGCATCGAATCATGAGCGTGTTGCAACCTCCCCTGTCCGTGCACATGATGCAAGTGCTCCTACTTCTCCAGGGCTTATTCATCGCCATAAGGATCTCAAGGCACCTGTCAAGAGGTCGAAGGTGGTGAGCACAGAGTTGGTGCAGCAGGAGTGTTTGCCTGCCCCTCTTCCTGGTGCTTCGAAGAGTTCGACTCTGTGGGATTCTCCTTCAATCTCGAGTGTTCAGGATTCCTTTCCAACTCACGTTCGTACATCTGCCATGCCCGTTACCGTTCACAGACTGTTAATGAGTCATCTATTGGAGGAGTGCGTAGTGATGTTCCTAGTGTTGTGGTGTGTTCGTCTTAGGAACCGGCACGTGGGCCCAGCCCAGACAGGTTAGCTGGTGTTTCAGGCTGTTTGGCTGCTGATCCTTCCATTAATTTTAATGAGGAAGGTGCCTTAGAGGAGCCTACACATTCTTCTCATCGTTGGTCTCTGTTGCCGGAGCAGGAGGGAGACACACAAGAGTTTTTGTCTTCCTTTTCAGAAGTTGTCGATCTCATTCGTGGGTTCAACAATTTGGAAAGTAGGACTCAGGCTCGGTCATCTTACATTCCTTGCTTGGAAGCCTTGGTGGGAACTACGCAGGATCCCAAATCATCTCTTCAGCTTCCCTTGTCGTGGCACGTCCAGTCGGTCTTGCATAAGGTTAACGCCTCTGTTTTGGACCGGGACAGTTCGCTTCGCTCTAGGGGCTCTGCAAAGCTACTACCCCCGCCTCTCACGAGATATAGGAAGTACTATGCTACGAACTCTGCATTTTTGATGTTGCGCCATCTTAACCCGGACGTCATTCGCCTGAAGCCGGGATTGACTTTGGAGCAGGTGAGGTATGTGGCTCTGCCCTTGTCTCCACAAGATGCCTCAGCATTGGAATCTATGGCAGCCTCCATGTTGCAGATGGTTTCTTGGCTGGACTTCTGGTCTGTGGTCATTGCCAAGATAGCTCCTGACAGGTCCCCAGAAGGGTTGGTGAGTGCATCCTCGCTTGCCAGTCTGTTGCAGTCCGGAGGCAAGGTGTTTTCGTATATGGCTCACCTCTGTGTTAATTGATTGGCTAACCTTCTTCTGATTAGAAAATACGCAGCTTTATCTAGGATGGAGAGATCAGTTGACGCAGAGTCCTTGCTGGCATTGAGGAACGAAGATCTGTTGGAGTCCCAATTTTTGTTTCCTCGGACCGAGCTCGAAATTGCAATAGACTGGCGCTGGGCTGACACCAAAGACAGACTGGTGCACCAGACCGTGTCTAAGCCGGAGTCTCGCCCTCGGAGACGTCCGGCTCCTCCTCCTCCCCCTGTCCAGCAGCTGTCCAGAAGATCGTCGCCTGGTAGGCCGTCGAGGAGTTCGATTTCAACAGAGCCTTCCCATTCGGCTCAGCCAAGGTCAGAGGACCAACGTCCCTTTTGCTCTCGTTCCTTTAAGCCAAGAAGGGGCCCAAGGGGCAGAGGTAAAGGGGGACGTCCTAGGTTAGGTGCCTCTCCATCTCCTGCGCCACAAGTGGGAGGGTGCCTGGCAGGCCATTGGGCCAAGTGGCAGAGTTATGGGGCTGAGAAGTGGGTGGTAGATATCCTTCGGGTGGGGTACCTACTGCCATTCAACTTCTTTCCTCCTCTGTCAGACAAGCCGCAGCTCAGGAAGGCATATCCTCCAGGTTCTCTGAAGTTCTTAGCTCTTCGGGAGGAAGTGCAGAAGATGTTGGACAAGGATGCGATAGAGGAAGTGGTGCGTCCGTCTCAGGGGTTTTACAGTCACTGTGATTGACTTATCCACCTTGAATCACTTCATCAGGAAAACATGGTTCAAGACCGCATTCAGTGTTGGCAGCCGTGAGGGAAGGCGACTTCATGCTGTCGATAGACTTAAGGGACACATACTTCCAAATCCCTATTTATCCGACATCTAGGAAGTTCCTTTGCTTCTCTCTTGGGGACTAGTTCTTCAAGTTCAAAGTCCTATGCTTTGGGCTGACAACAGCCTCTCAAGTGTTCACAAGGGTCTTCTCTCTCGTGTCAAGTTGGGGCCATACTCAGGGATCTGTTTGCTGAGGTACCTCAACAATTGGTTGGTCTTGGCAGTTTCCAGGGAAAAGCTGCTGTACAGGGATCGTCTACTTCGGTTTTGTCTGGAACTGGGCATCTTAGTCAACCAGGAAAAGTCGAACCTCGTACCCAGCCAAAGGATTCTCTACCTGGGCATGGTCATCGATATGACAGGGGCAAAAGTTTTCCCATCAGATCAGAGATTGGAGAATTTATGAGTGGTGGCGCGCGATTTCCTGTCGAACAAACTACATCAGTCAGCTCATCAGTGGCAGATTCTTCTGGGAGTGTTGTCTTCCCTGGAGAAGCTGGTCCCTCATGGGTGTCTTCATCTTCAGTCTCTGCAATGGAGACTGGGAGAATTCTGGTCTCCGGCGGGGGACTCACCCCTGTTAAGGGTTCCTCTGTCTCTGGAAGTTAGAGAAAACCTTCATTGGTGATTGGACGACCGGAATCTTTCAAAGGGTGTCCCTCTGTGTTCTCTTCCACTGGACTTCCTTCTGTTCTCAGATGCCTCCCTTGCAGGTTGGGGGGCTCATTTAGGCGGCCTCATCGCTTCAGGGGTTTGGAGTTGGAGGACAAACAGCAACATATCAACGTCTTGGAGTTGAAGGCAGCCCTCCTGGGTCTGTAGGAGTTTTGGGAGAAGGTAGAAGGTCATTCTATCGTTTTCATGACAGACAACACCACGGTGGTAGCCTATGTGAACAAGCAGGGAGGCCTGGTTCACGTCAACTTCACACCTTGACTGTCGAGGTTCACCAGTGGGCGGTCAGCAATTGGGTAGAGCTTTCAGTTAGGTATATCCCAGGCAAACGGAATGTGGTCGCAGACAAACTCAGTCATTGGGATCAGATCCTAGGCACAGAGTGGTCCCTTCACCAAGTGGTAGCAGACAAACTCTCCCAGGTTTGGGGGAGATCCATGCTGGACCTTTTTGCGACTCGCTTCAACAGGAAGCTGGAGATATTCTATTCTGTGGTCCCAGATCCTTTAGCGTTAGCAGAGGACGCATTCCAACATCCCTGGGACAACCTGGAGGTATGCATTCCCTCTGTTTTGTTTGATCCATCAAGTTCTGAACAGGCTAATGAGTTCACAATGTCTCAGGATGACTTTGGTAGCCCCTCTGTGGTCTCAGGTGGAATGGTTCCCAGATCTGCTATTGTTGTTGTCAGAGGTTCTGAGGGAAATTCCCCCTTGGCAACATCTGTGTCAGCTGCATGCGGAAAGGTTCCACCAGTCAGTAGAATCCCTGTCTCTTCACGGTTGGAGGCTATCAAGTATCTCCTCCGAGTGAGAGGCTTTTCTCAGAGAACAGCAGGGTATATGTCGAGCAGTCTCAGAAAGTCAACCTCCACAGTTTACCAAGGCAAATGGGCGATCTACTGTGATTGGTGTCTTAAACGGGGGTTTTCTCCACTCGCAACCTCTATTCAGTGAATAGCAGACTTTTTAAACTTCCTCAGAGACAAGAAATGTTTGTCTGTTTCTGCCATTAGAGACTACAGGGCAGCCCTGAGTTTGGTGTTACGCCTTAGAGGTATCGACATCTCCTCTTCCTGGGAACTTTCCTTGCTAGTTAGGGGGTTTCAGCAGTTGAGTTCTCCTAGGGAGCTCAAGCCTCTGACGTGGGATGTTTCCTTGGTTCTCAAGAGCTTCACTAAGAGTCCATATGAGCCCTTGCGTCGCTCATCTGACAGAAACTTGACGCTCAAGACAGTTTTCCTTCTGGCCTTGGCATCTTCCAAGAGGGTAGGAGAGCTCCACGGTCTAAGCTATGATGTGAAGCACACCAGGGGTTGGGGGTTGGAGTCCTTCGAATTTGTCCTGGAATTCGTGGCCCAGACCCAAAATCCCTATGTGTACGATGACAGGTTCACTTGATTTTCCATTCTATCACTGACTGACTTTGTGGATGGTGATACTCAAGATCTTTTGTTGTGCCCTGTCTGGGCCCTGCGTTGCTATCTTAAAAGGACTCAGCACCTTAGTCCAGGGTGCCGCAGACTTTTTGTTAGCACAGGCCGTACGAAGAAAGAGGTGTCTAAGAATACTATCTCTTATTGGATACGGGAAGCCATCAGACAGGCATACTTGACTCTTGATGATTCCACCACCACATCCATGCAGGCTAGAGTGCATGACGTTAGGGGTATTGGTCCCTCTGGCTTTCAAAAAGAACTTGGCTGTACATAGAGTGCTGAGCACTGGTACTTGGTTACACCAGTCCACGTTCACCTCTTTCTATCTTAAGGATGTTGCCCACAGATCTTCGGACACGCTTTCCCTGGGTCCTGTGGTGGCTGCCCAACAGGTTGTGTGACTCATAGTTGCCCTTAGCAGGGCACTTTTGTATCTTACCTAAGATGATTGTGTGGATGAGAGAATGAGTGAGTTGGCTGGTCTCCTTTCTCCTGTACCTTTCCTTCTTCCTTTGGGCGGGTTAAGAAATAGACACGTCGTTCGCTGGACTGGTCTGATACAGGTGAGTAAGGTAGTCATACTGATAGTGTGGTCGCTTAATATACAAATATCAAACCTTCTATTTGGTAGCATATGCTCCACTCCTTGGCAAGGAGGAGTTGGGAGTAGTACAAACTCTCTTTGGTTCCCTATACAATGATTCTCCCATATATCATTGTATGTCACTCAGGGTCTGAGTGGTTAGATATCAATTTATCTAGCTTCTCAACGGGCTTCAGTCCCTCTCCAGAAGTCATTTCTTCTGGAAGCTGGACTGGTGGGTAGGCCCCCAGCCAGTTTAGGATGTCTTGTGCCTCCCTCCAAGTATGAGTTTATCCTATTGTTAAGACCGAAGGTTTGTTCGCGTATGAACAAATTAAAAATTTTCTAAGACAATTTGTATTTTTCATAGCTACAAACCTGAGTTCTTAACATTATAATGCCCGCCTCTAGCTGCCCCTCTGTTTGTTAAGACATCCTGAGTTGGGAAAGACTGACGCAGTGGCGTAGGTGCGTGGTCCTTGGCCACTCTTCACCCTATCTATGCATGCGTTGCCAGATGTCACAAGATTCCTTGCTTTCATCTGCTTTTTAACCGGATCCAAGTAGGCGCTAGAAATTATCCTATTGTTAAGACCTCAGGTTTGTAGCTATGAAAAATACAAATTGTCTTAGAAAATTTGTCATATTATTATTACTATAAATAACCAGAAATGTGCCAAATTTTGCGTTAGATATATCCAAAAGGTGCTGAAAAGCGCTACCGCGTCAGATTCGAAAAACAAGCGCCAGAATTTTCCAAAACACGCTAGATCTGGCGTGTTTCGCGCTAAAATAGCAACACTGAAATTTATGTTTCTTTACAGCCTCTTCAATTGTCAGCCCTGCTACTCGTCTGGAAGTCTGGCAGCGGCGGCAGTCAATCAGAACTTGAGAGCCCCTCTGCTTCGCTTCCCTCTGACAGAGATGCCACTTCATTTATTTTTTGCTTGTACTGTGAAGAAAATGAGACTTTGGAAGCAATCAGTACTGTTGGCAGTGTGTTCCTTGCTGTCTTCAGAGCTCCTTGCTTGTCAAATGATACGGCATCGTCATGCAGGGATACCTACCTTACGGACTGCTTTGAATATCGCCTACCTATGATGTTCGACTTGGTACCCTTTTGTCTTATGATAATTGACTGCTGTTTTGTTTTAACATTTTTCTGCACTACACAATGCTCTCTCTCTCTGTAACAGTAATCTACTGTGTGACATTACAAATGGGCCTGTGACGTTGTTACGAACCCCGAGAGAGAGAGGTCTACTACAGGTTCGATATTATGATAAACAAAAAAAGAATTCAACACCAACAGTTGAAACTGAGGATACGAATATAGAAAGGAACACTAACAGAACAAAGGTTTATTTACAAGCTCACTAACAAAGATAAATGCAGAATGGTATCTCCTATTTACATAAAAAAGGTAAAATCTTACACTGCATGAACTGGGGAAACGGTGGGGTAATGAAAGTACTTGCTGGCCAGTTTTGTGACTCGAAGCGATGGCTTCACAAAAGAAGAACTCTAATTGCAGACACCTTCTTGCCTCTGTATTGCAGAAAACAATGTCTACTCTTGATACTTGAAGGGTAAGAACTCCCCAAAACCTCTTGTAGAACGTTTCTTCTCCAAAGGTTTGCTCAACGTCGAAATAACTCGGTCGTCCACTCCTGACAATGACTTGACCAGAATCCGATCAAACTCACAAGCGACTTTTCCTCTCTGATCCTTTGTTTGTTCCTTCTTCTCTTATGTCTCTCTGATGATCTCTGCTGCTGATCTCTTACTGATAATCTGATCTGTGACTCTTACTGATGATCTCTGATCCCTGCTACTTCGTCAGTCATATTTATACGGTGACCTGGGGGCGGGGGCCTACGGGGGAGGCGGAGCACGAACGTCACAGACTCCCGAGATTACTAGAACTTCTTAGAAGGATCTGGTCGAAGTATTACATCAGAAATTGTGGCGTTCCTCACCTCCCATCGGCACCTGTCAAGTTCCCCAACACTCCTGCCGATTCTAGAACCATCATGAGAACAGGCGCCTCCAACACACGCGCCAATGCCTCCTTGCTGCAGAACTTCTCGAAGATGCTTTTTCCTTTCCTTTATCTTTCTTTGCTATAAAGCAATTGCCATGACACGTCCCCCCAAAAAAGAGAAAAAATGAAATCAACTGATTTTTTTTTTTTTTAAAGAGAAACAAGAATTAAACAGCAGGGGAACAATTCTGCATAAAGCTTTAATACTTCTCCATTCACTCAACCACTCGTGCAAAAATAGAAAATGGTCATTAGGCTGCTCATTCTGAAAACTCAAGAGAGGCTTTATTAGCTATCACATTATCCTTCCCTCTTAATTTCTCCGTTTCCTGAGCTCCGATAAAAACTTGGATGGAAATACTAAAACACCTCTTGTGTTTTCTCAAAACTAATTTCTCTCAGTAACACCATTACACGGGCGGAGGCCACGGTATGGGGCATTCTTTATAATTCTGAATCAAGTTTACATGCATACACTTTGCTCTACTTTTGCCAAACATCCCTTAAATTGTTTTTATAATACTCTAGATTGGTTGAGCAATCTTCTCTACCCTTAATTCTAGGCAAAGGTCTGATCATATTGATACCTACATCCTCAAAAGGTTCGCCTACCGAAGGAATATTACACAACGGAACTCTGGGAATTACTTGATTCTGTTTCCCTGCAATTTGGCATTCATGACAGTTTAAAACATACCTCTTTACGTCACTTTTCATTTTAGGCCAAAATTACACCCTACTAATACACCTGAAAGTTTTGTTTACTCCTAAATGTCCTTGCTCATCATGTGCTAACTTCAACACTAGTTCACAAAGCTTCCAAGGAACCACTAATTGTTCGGTGATTTCCCCTTTACTACCTGATTTAAGACGAACATAACGACACAAAACTTCGTCCTTTAAACAAAAAGTTTCCTTACACACATCATCAAGATCATCATCCAGCTCACACTCAAAAATTTGGGTTAGTGTCTCGTCCTCTCTCTGCAACTTGACTAACTCATCCTTATCCAAAAGGTTAGTAGTGCCTAATTCATCACCGTAACTAGTACTAGATACTGGTACATTTACTACGTTACCCTTGACAGCTAGGCCTTCCCCTTGGCTATCACTGTCAATGATAGAGTTAGGTTTCTCAGCCACACTCATGCCAAGATCAACCTTGCCACCTCTATCGCACTCATTCGAATCCACGAACTCACTCACGTTCGAATCCCCGAACTCACTCTCGTTCGAATCCATGAACTTACTCTCGTTCGAATCCACTAACTTACTCTCGTTCGAATCCACGAACTTACTCTCGTTCGAATCCATGAACAAATTATGACCGTAGTCTATGTTTGTATCTAAACCCGACCTAGTTACTACCATTTCAGGCACTGGAATCTCACTCACAACAGGATTCACATTCTTGGATAATGCTAAGTCATTACCGACAATAGTGTCAACGCCATCAATGGGCAAACTGTCAACAACTTCAAGTTTCACTTCTCCTGACACTACCTGACTTTCTAAATTCAACTTCAACAAAGGACAAAGAACACAAGTGTTAGGAAATCCACCTAACATGACTTTTTCTCCCATATTGATTTCTGCCCTGTACGGCACACTCTCTCTCCTAATCAGTGAGACAGCAGCTCCTGTATCTCGAAGCAAGATTACTTCTCTCGAAAATGCTCCTCCAAGAAAGGAAACTACGCCTTCTGACTGAAATTCACCAAAATATTTCCTAGTTTCTCTCATCACATCATTCCTATTTGACGAAAGGTTAACTAGAGGCACTGGTTTCTTGACGTCCTTCCTTTCTACTGCACAATTTCTCACTAAATGCCCTTTCCCATTACATCGGAAACAAGTTAATTCTGAGCCACTAGATGCCACTTTACTCTACAAACCTTAGACATATGACCTGGCTTTCCGCATGTATAACAGTAATAGTTACTTTTACTTGCATTGCTATTACTAGGACTGAAACTTTTACTGTTTTGTACTCTACCAAACGAAGAATCTTTTCGTTTCTTACTAACACTCAAATTATGAGTTAGACTATATTCGTCAGCTAACCTAGTTGCTCCTGCAAAAGATACTTCTCGCCTATCTTCTATATGAAGCTTAATCTCAGGGGATACGTTATCTTTGAAGTTTTCTAACAACACTGAGTTCTTCAAACTATCAAAATCCTCAACCTTAGCAGAAGTTAACCAATCAAAAAACAGCCTTTCTAACTTCTTAACGTATTCTGCATATGTAATATTTTCGTCCTTTTCCAAACTTCTAAATTTCTTACGGTACGCCTCCAGTACCAGCCTATATGCGCTAAGGACAGTTTCTTTCACAATATCATGATCATCACATTCCTCCTTAGACATGCAACTATACACAGTAAGTGCCCTACCACTCAAAACTGACTAAATATAAAGTCCACATTTCTTTAGGAGAACCTACTCTTTCCATTAACTTCTCAAAACACATGAAATATGTCGTAACATCTTCCTCATCAAACTTTGGTACTAATTTCAACACTGCACTGATACCTAACCTATCAGCTCCATTATCGTTTTCGCCTCTCCGACTGTTACGAGTACTTTCCCTTAACCGAGCAATTTCCAACTCGTGCATACGTTCATTCTCTCTTTCTTCCTGCTCATGCATATGCACTTTCTTTCTTTCTTCCTGCTGCATTACCAACATTTCTACCTCTTGCTGCATTTTCCTCACTTCTCTCTCAGCCGCTCTTTCATCTCTCTCATACTTTTCTCTTTCTTTCCTTTCAACATACTCACAGAGATCATTCCCCTCTCGACCTAGAAGCTTACCCGACGCAATAAACTCTTTCACCATCTCACTCATTCTGGTTCTTTCTATATTCTCCCTGTTTCAAACTGTTAAAGTGCTGAATATTCTAAGCAAGGTCGCCGCAATGTTACAAACTTCGAGAGGGAGAAGTCCACTACAGGTTCAATATTATAATAAACAAAAAAAGAATTCAACACCAACAGTTGAAACTGGGGATACGAACATAGAAAGAAACACTAACAGAACAAAGGTTTATTTACAAGCTCACTAACAAAGATAAATGCAGAATGGTATCTCCTATTTACATAAAAAAGGTAAAATCTTACACTGCATGAACTGGGGAAACGGTGGGGTAATGAAAGTACTTGCTGGCCAGTTTTGCGACTCGAAGCGATGGCTTCATAAAAGGAGAACTCTAATTGCAGACACCTTCTTGCCTCTGTATTGCAGAAAACAATGTCTACTCTTGATACTTGAAGGGTAAGAACTCCCCAAAACCTCTTGTAGAACGTTTCTTCTCCAAAGGTTTGCTCAACGTCGAAATAACTCGGTCGTCCACTCCTGACAATGACTTGACCAGAATCCGATTAAACTCACAAGCAACTTTTCCTCTCTGATCCTTTGTTTGTTCCTTCTTCTCTTATGTCTCTCTGATGATCTCTGCTGCTGATCTCTTACTGATAATCTGATCTGTGACTCTTACTGATGATCTCTGATCCCTGCTACTTCGTCAGTCATATTTATACGGTGACCTGGGGGTGGGGGCCTACAGGGGAGGCAGAGCACGAACGTCACAGACTCCCGAGATTACTAGAACTTCTTAGAAGGATCTGGTCGAGGTATTACATCAGAAATCGCGGCGTTCCTCACGTCCCGTCGGCGCCTGTCAAGTTCCCCAACACTCCTGCCGATTCTAGAACCATCATGAGAACAGGCGTCTCCAACACACGTGCAAATGCCTCCTTGCTGTAGAACTTCTCGAAGATGCGTTTTCCTTTCCTTTTTCTTTCTTTGCTATACAGCAATTACCATGACAGACGTCATGCCTTCTTCTGACTGCATGGTTTGATGTTGCTGCGTTCGACTGAGGGGTGATTTCTCTTCATATTTTATTCGACGATGGATTTTCATGGGAATTCTTCGCTATCTGTCATGTGTACGTGTCCTGGGGAGGCTCTCTGATTGCTGTAGGAGGTGGCAGAAGGCCCTTTTCACCATCTTCGGTGTCACGGAGACCCTTTACTTGGGCTACCAACCCTAATGCCATGACATTATTCTCAATACTTCTCTGCCTGTGACGTCCATTTCGGTGATGCCTCTCCTCCGCCTGCTGCCGTGACATAACTTCCATCATCATCCATTAAGCTATTGTGGTCAATTAATTGTAACCCATCAGAAGTGTTCTTCCTGTAGTTGGTTGATTGGATGGACTGTGTTTGGTAGGAGGTGTCCCAGAGTTTCCAGCAGATGTCGTAGGGCAAGACATCTTTTGCCTTTTTCTTCTCCTCCCCCTCCCCTCCTGTTGGGAATTCAAGACTGGTGGCATCTTCTGAGAGTGAGAGAGGTGTTTCTCCATCTTCCCAGTATGGATGCGACTCTCCCCTTCAAGTACGTAACGTGTTTCAGTTTGTGGGGCATCTTCTAAGAGTGAGAAAGGTGTTTCTACATCTTCCCAGCACGGACCCTTCAAGTATGTGAAGGTGTTCCAGCCCGTGTTGATCTCCAATCGCATCAGAGTTCTCAGGCTGGTTCTTCGTCCCCTCGGCCTGTACGAGTTCGTCACATGATGAGACATCTCTGATTTAGGGGGAGAAGATAAACATGGCTGTGGATCCTTAGTCGCCCGTATGTGTGATGGAGATCCTACTCCTGCCATTCGTCTTCCAGAGTCTGGGTTTGAGACTGCTTGGCAAGAGTGATCTTCTCCCTAAAGTTCTCTGTTGGATCGTTTCACATATTATGGATATAATCGTGATTCGTCACTCCCATGTATGTGCTCTTCCCTCGCCTGTGTATGTGATGAAGGTCCTACTCTTGCCATTCACCTTTCCAAAGTTAGGTTGGGATACTCTAGGTAGGAGTGATCTTCTCCCTAATGTTCTCACTTGTATCGTTCTACATCATGACTATGTACGTGTCATCACTGGTCCGTGTACGTGGTTCATTGCTCAACCATGTACTTGACCCATCACATTTCCATGTAGGTGATTCATCACAATTCCAGGTGTTTGATTTGTCATTTCATCCCACATCCGTATACCAACGACCATATCTGTATACCAACGACCATGTCTGTATACCAACATCCATGTCTGTATACAAACATTCATGTATGTGGGAAATCGCACGGCCACAGTCCAGTGTCTTCCATTTCAAGTTGCATTATATTCAGGAGTGTAGTTCTTCTCGGGCTGAGAAAAAAAAATGTAGACTTTATTTAGGAAACCCCTTTTACTTAGGAACATGATGATCCTATTATATACAAAATCTTTGCCTTCAGCAAGAATGCCTTTCAATGTCATGTTTTGCAAATATAAGTTTGTTTGATGGTTCCAAATTGGACAATCTACTAAGTGTTGGACAGTTATTGGTGTCTGGCATGTAATACATTTCACTGGGTCTGGATATGGATTTGACATCAAATGACCGTGTGAAAATCTAGTATGGCCTATACATAATCTTGTTAGTAACACTTCTTTCGCTCTTTCTTTTTGAGATGATGACATCCATAAATTAACTTAGTTTTTTATATTTCTCAGTTTGTTTGTAGTTGACATTGATGTCCAATCTATTTGCCAGTCTTGATATATTAGAGGCTTAATTGAGGTTATCCAGTCTGATACTGGGGCATGTGTCATTGTTGATGGAATAGTGCAAGCTAATCTGGCAGCTGTATCTGCTTTTTCGTTTCCTTCAATTCCCACATGTGCTGGAGTCCAACATATTTTTATTAATAGCCCCGATTGAACAAGTTGGTGTATTTTTATTTGGATTTCTTGTACAAGGTGATTTGTAGACTTGTATTTGTTTATAGCATCAATAGCACTTCATGAGTCACTGAGAATTATAGTGGAAACTGCTCTCTTCTCAGATATTATGTCTAGTGCTATTCGTATGGATGCGGGTTCAGCTGTGCATACTGATGATATTGGGGGAAGACTTATCTTAACTAACTTATCTTTTGAGAATGCTAAAGCTCCCACTCCAGTGTTGCTCTTTGATCCATCTGTATAGATCATAAGTTGATCTCCCTTTCTTCTGATGTACTCCAACACATGTTGGCGGTACATTTCTGCATTTCTGTGTTTGCCATATTTCTTTTTAGTAGGTATGATAGAGCAGTATGTATTTTTACTCTTTTTGAAGTCCAGGGTGGAGGAAATTCCATTGCTGGATGCAAAATTTGTTTAATATAGTGTGAATTCATTAAATATTTGGTTCTTTGTGGGAAAGAGCTAGCACTATGGTTTTCTAAGCTTTGGTTATAATTCAGAAAGCAGGTAGCAGCAGGAGATGTTCCTGCTTAAGGGAAAGGCCCCTACGCATAGTTATCAAGGTGTGGTGATGTTTTAGGGGTAATATGTCTGCTTCCACCAACAGGAAATCTATAGGGGATGATCGAAATGCTCCCGTGCATAAGTCCTTCATGATGCAGTGCATCGAGTGTTTTTAGTGTAGCTTCCGAGGCAGATAAATATATTGGGCAACAATAATTCATTATAGATAGTACTGTTTCTTTGTATAACAAGCATGGTGTTACGTCCAATTCCCCATTTGGTGTGTGATAGTTTTTTCGATATGGCTAGGGCTTTAATGCCTCTTGCTTTAATGTATCTGAGGTGTGCTTTCCAGTTCAGGTGCTGATCGAACACCATTCCTAGGTATTTAACATTTGTGCAGAATTTATTTCGGTAATGTAAAGATAAAGCTTAATTGTTTGTTGTTTTAACCATCTTTTATCTTTATAGAAAATTATTGCATTTGTTTTATCTATTGAAAATTGGAATCCTACTGAATTTGCCCGATTGGTAATATTTGAGATGGCTGTATTGAGGATTCTTTGGGTATGTCTTAGAGTGCTACTTGTATAATATATGGCAAAGTCATCAACATACAAGCTGTTTTTAACTCCTTTTGGTAAATTTATTGTAATATTATTATTATTATTATTATTATATTATTATTATTATTATTATTATTATTATTATTATTAATAGGGCTTAGTTTTTCCAAACCTCTGAGTTTTAAGTAGACTCTTCTCGGGCTGGTTCTCAGGGATTAATCCTGAGAAAAAAAAATTAATAAAAAAAAGATTAGACTTCATTTAGGAAACCAGTTTTATTTAAAAAATTTATGATGATGTTAATTGAAAAATCTTTGCTTTCAGCAAGAATGTTTTTCATTTTTGAATTCCGCAGATAAATTGATCTTTGTTGAGTCCAATTTGAGCATTCAACAAGTAAATGTTGCACTGTCATGGGTGCTTGATATCTATTTTACTTCATTGGGTCAGCATGTGGTGTCGACATCAAGTGACCATGCGAGAATCTTGTGTGTCCTATATGGAGCCTCGTTAGGATTACCTCTTTTGATCTTTCTTTTTGTGAAGATGTCCTCCATGCATACACTTCGGTTTTTATACTTTTAAGCTTAGTTATGGTTGGCACCAAGGACCATTCTCTTTTCCAATCTTGGTATATCAATGGTTTGACAGATGTTATACAGTCTGACAATGGGGCATGTGTAACTGTTAGAGGGATAGTGCAGACTAATTTGGCAGCAGAGTCTGCATTTTCATTTCCTTTTATCCCCACGTGTGCTGGAATCCAACATATTTCTATCGATAATCCTGATTGGAGGAGTTGATGAATTTTTATTTGTATTTCTCATACTATTTGGTTTACTGGTTTATACTGACTTATAGCATCTATAGCACTACGTGAGTCACTGAAAATAATAGACATATTTGCTTTTTTCTCTGATATTATATCAAGAGCCATTTGTATGGCCGTGAGTTCGGCAGTAAATACTGATGATATTAAAGATAGGCCTCTTTTGATTAATATATTTTTCGAATATGCAGATGCTCCTACTCCAATATTATTTTGGGAGCTGTCTGTATATACCATAAATTTGTCTCCTTTTCTTCTAATGTGCTCCAAAGCATGTTGGTGGTACATTTCTGTACTAGTCGTTTGTTTTTTAAATAGGTATGATAGGGAGGTACATATTTTTATTCGTTTCAACATCCATGGTGGTGACAATTCTATTGGTGGGTGAAAAATTGGATTTGCTATGTTAGTTCATTAGGTATTTAGCTCTGTTTCTGGATTATAATTTTGAAAGCAGTCAGCTGCAGGAGATGATCCTGCTTGTAGTGAAAGATTTCTTCGTATTGTTATTAACTTACGGTGATGTTTCAAGGGCAACGCATCTGCCTCTACCAGGAGCGAGTTTGCTGGGTACGATCGGAATGCTCCTGTGCACAATCGCACGCCTTCATGGTGCAATGCATCGAGAGTTTTTAATGCAGATTCTGAGGCGGATGAATATATTGGACAGCAGTATTCTATTATGGATAAGACTGTTGCCTTATATATTGTTAATAAAATGTCTCGCTTTGCTCCCCAATTAATGTGTGATAACTTTTTCAATAAGGCAAGGGTTTTGATGCCCTTGACTTTAATGTATTTGATGTGCTCTTTCCAATTTAAATGTTGATCAAATATCACTTCTAGATATTTGATTTTTGTACAAAATTTTATTTCAGTGCTACGAAGGTGAAGTTTGATTGTTTGGTTCTTCCGCCATCTTTTGTCTTTGTAGAAGATGATTGCTTTTGTTTTGTCAGTTGAAAATTTAAATCCAACTGAATTTTTTCCTACTTCATATATTTGAAATGGCAGTATCGAGAACTCTGAGCATGTCTCAAATTGCTACTCGTATAGTAAATAGCAAAGTCATCAACATATAAATTGTTTTTCACACCATTTGGTAAATTGATAGTAATGTCATTAATTGCTAAAGCAAACAATGTACAGCTCAAGACACCACCTTGACGGATTCCTTCTTCAAATATATAGGTTACTGAGTAGAATTTTCAACTCTTATTTGAAAAGTTCTGATTGTTAAAAAGTTCTTTATGAATATTGGTAAGTGGATTCTTAATCCCTTGGAGTGGAGTTTTTGAATGATGTTATGTTTCCAGATTGTGTCGTATGCTTTTTTCTATATATTGTTGTTTCCAGATTGTGTCGTATGCTTTTTCTATATAAAAAAATATAGCTACTATTAATTTTCTTTTCAAAGCCCTTTTTGATATAATCCTATAAATGTGTTAAGGAATCTAGGGTTGATCTGCCAGCTATTGAACCTGATTGTGTTGGTGTTAAAATGGATTCTTTGGTTATTACATGCGTTAATCTTACATTAACCAGATTTTGCATAGGCAGCTTGTTATGGATATCAGTATAATTGAATGGATTACTTGTATCTTTTCCTGGTTTATTTATTGGAATTATTGTGGCATGTTTCCATTTATCAGGAAAGACATGTTTTAGCCAGATACTATTATAGAATTTTTATAAATATGATTTAGCTGTAGGAGCTAATTTTTCTATTATTTCAAATGATATTTTATCATATCCTGGTGCGGAGGGATGTCGTGAGTTGATGGCATTATCTAGTTCATCCATGTTGATAATATAATTATATTCCAGGTCTTCAAGAGTTTCAAAATTGAGTATTATATTGTCTTTTTGTTTTCTGATATTTTGAAATGTATATTTAGGCTAGAGTAAACACAGATGTTTTCAAAATGTTTTCCAATTATATTTGAGATTACATAAGTATCATGGTATATTTTTCCATTTAGATGTATTGCACTTCTTGGAGGTCTTATATGTTTTCCATTGATTTTCCTTATCTTTTGCCAGATATCCCTTGTGGATGTGCTTGAAGATATATTCGAGACATATTCTTTCCATGATGCGATTTTTTCAGCTATTACTGTTTTTTCTAAATTTGGCTGTATATTTGTTATATAGTGGTTTAATGTGGTTAATTGTTATTTTTGTTATAACTATTTTGTTTAATATGTGTATATTATAGGGCATTTTGTTAAGCGATTTAAGGCGAGTTTTGAGTCTGTTAAGATTGCGACCCAATATATGTTTTATTTTACTTAAGGTTGTTACTGTTGGATTCCACCATGGGACAGGGGATTTTGTGGAATGTGATTTGTTTTTTGGAATACTTTTATCTGCAGCATTTATTATGAAGTTTGAGAACAATTCACATGTAGTATTGTGATCTTCGTTATGTTCAAATGGTGGTATGTTTCGAGTGTATAGGAAATATTTATCCCAATTAGCTTTTTGGATATTATATCTTGTAGGTGGCAATATTTTGACATTACTTAAGTAGTTCAGAATGATTGGGAAATGGTCACTTGTGTATGAATCATCTAGGACATTCCATTCAAATTTTTTGGCTACATCATTTGAACATAATGAAATGTCAGTTGAGGAAAAGGTTAGGTTTGTATTTGAAAAATGTGTTGGAACTTCACTTTCATTCAGACCACAGGTTTTGTTTCATTATAGTTTTTTCTATGTTGGTTCCAGATATGTCAGTGGGGTTATTATTATCCCATAAAGGATTCTGTGCATTAAAATCTACTATAAGTAGGGGTGCGTGTATACTATTGCTGATAAGTTTAGAAAAATCACTGAAATTTGCATTGAAATTTTGTTGGTTATATAAATTATAAATAGTGATTTTACTTTTGTCAGGCATATACTGTTTAATAGCTGTTATTTGATATGGCATGGATGGTATGTTGAAAGGTTCATACGTTTTGCTAGTATGAACGTATATAGCTGTGCCTAATTTTCCACCGTCAGTTGGTGAATAAAAGGCAATTTTATAGTGTTGGATATTTGTAGGGTTACTTCCTATATGCTGTAGACAGATGCACATTGGATTGTGTTCTCATACAATTCTTTGTAGTTCGCCTAAACGGATTCTTGTTAGAAGTCCATTATGTTCCACTGAATAATTTTACATTCCATTATTGGGGGGAATTGGTGTTAAAATCTGTAAGTTGACTGCTGATTTTACTTTGTCTCGAAGTTTGTATGCATTTGAATTGATTTGTGACTTTTTTACTGGTGTATTTGTATTCTGATTATTAGATTCAGCAGTTGTTTGTTTTTCATAATTAAATATTAATGAGTATGTCTTTGATTCTATAATTTCCTTTTTGTTTTTTAAGGATTCAGAACATAATTCCTTCTCATGTTGGTGTGATAATGGGCATCTTCATAATTTAGTAAAATTTTCTATACAATTATGTATTACGTCCTCTGTCTTGATGGGTAGTTGTTTGTAAGTAGTACTTATGAAGCACTCATTACAACCACAAGATGAAGCATGTTTGAAGATGTGTTAGCCATTGGTTTAGCTTCTTTGTTCGAAGCGTTTGATCTTCTAGCTTTGGAATTTTCTGGTTTTATAATTCTATTTGTTCCCTTTTTTGTGATAATTGGGGAGCCACTCAATTAATTGCTACTGGTGTAACATCTGGGTCTTGTAGATGGTTGGGTTGTAATGGTTGTTACATTTTGGTTTGGTTTCATGTTCTGATTTTCACTAGTATTAGAGTCGGGAACACTATTATTCACATTGTCTGTTGGGACTTTAAAGGAGTGATCAGTTGTTTCCTTACTGTCCAAGTGTTTGGACTCAGGATGCGGCTGTATTTCAAAGTGTGACGAGGATAAAATAATGTCTCTTTTGAAATGTTCTTCTGGTGTAGTTGGGATTTCTTTGAATAGATTCGCATTTTTCCCTTTAGGTGGGGTTAGTTCCAGTGTTCTTTTCTTTTAGTCATTTTGATTATTATTATTATTATTATTATTATTATTATTATTATTATTATTATTATTATATTATTATTATCTTATTATTATTATTATTTTATTATTTGTATTATTTTATTATTATTGTTGTTGTTGTTGTTGTTGTTGTTTGACTCCTCTTCCATTAAATAATCGTTTTCATGGATATTTAAATCTTCAATGTTAGTAGAAGTACTACATATTGGGTATGGTGTCATGCTTGTTTTGGGTTTTTGTATTATCATTGACATGAGAAACACTGTGTATGTCTATATTATCTAGTTGATTGATCTGATAGGTATTTTGATTTTTTGTTACAGTTGAGTAAGAGTGATTTTTAGATAGATTATTGACTCCTCTTACTTTTAGCTCAAGTCTAGCTTCTTTGACTGTCATTCCAGTTCTTTTTATTAATAACTGTTGCTCCGTGTTATATTTGAAAAAGGAACATTCCTTAGATTCAGCATGGTGGGGTAGTCCACAGTTAATACAACATTTTGGGTAATTACATTTCCAATTGGTGGCGTGTTTACTTGCTGTACAGACTGCACATAAATATTGCCTTATTACGGCATTTTTTGTGTCCATACCTTGAGCACTGTGTACACTGTAGGGGTTTCGGAATGAACAGACATACTTCTCTATTTTGTCCAAGAATAGATCTTGGCCTATAAATTATATTTTGGCAATTCTGATAGTATCTGTATTTATGTCCCTCCTACTTGGAACTGAGTATATTTCCAGATCATGGATGTTGGTATATCTGTTTTAAGGAGTCTAATAGTATTTGCTTCGAAGGAAGCTCTTCATGTTCATTATCGAGCAGAATGACTGTACCCTGTACATAAATCAGTGTATCATGGCTTGTAACAGTTATTTTTACATTATTTACTTCTTTTATGTTTTAATAGGCAATGGATTGGTCTTTGTTGGTTACTTGGATTAACCATTCACGGTCTTTGATGCGTCTGCATTCCATAACCCGTGTTGGATATATGTTGAGCAGTTTGTTCTCTAGTACTGTTGCTGGAAATTTGTTTTCAATTTTGAAAACCAGAAACCTTGACCAGTCTTCAGGTCCAAAGATGTCATTAAAATGTGCCAATGTGGGGTTCAGTCTGTAATTTTTGTATTTTTTTGGTCCTTGCTTAATGTTTGCTGCTTGTCTATTTGAATTGGTGGGATTATTACTTGTCTTTAGTAATTCAGAATTGTTATTATATAGGGCTCTGTAGTTGTGATACTAGTGGCCACCATTTGGTTTTCGTTTGCTTCTTTCAGACCTTTCACACACCCTAATGGGCGATCTGGATTTGAAATTGTGTTTGGAACAGGGTGTTCCTCTTTATTATTTTCATTATTTGAAGTGGTACAAAGGAGATTCAGGAGTGAACTGCCAAAAGTTGTCAACTGTGCCTGAGCTTTTTCCATCATGGGGTCAAGGGGTACTTAAACTTTCACTTTCACTATTTATGCACATATATTAACAAAAAATATCTTTAAAAGATATCACTAGCTTTTTATAAAGTGAAATCTTCTGCCAAAGGCACAAGTGAGAATTGACTTCCAAATGTCTGCATCCCTACCCTACCCCACCCCAAAAGGAGATGGCATAATATGAAATGTGTGGCCCAAGTGTAAGCAGAACCCGCTTACTAGGACTAAGAGTATTACAATAATACAATTATCCCCATCCTAATCACATTATGGGCAAACCGGACAGAATGCCGAGAGTTCTAATCCAAGAACCAGGGACCCCCTGGAATCCGTGGTCCAGCACCACAGAAAAGTTCCGCCTGAAAAAACAGGTCCGAACATTGTCGGGTAGATGATGGATCTACCACAGTTCTCACTATTTAGCTTCAGATTTCATTACATTTCAAGCCATGATATGTTTTCTGATTTCTTTGTAAGTAAATTTTGACAAAAGTGGAAAAATCCACAAATATTAACCCTTAAACGCCGACTGGACATATTATGCATCAACTAAAATTGTCTGTCAGGTGCCAAGTGGACGTACGGTACGTCAACTACAAATAGTTTTTTTAATTATTCACGGAAAAATAGTTATAGGGCTAGCTTGCAAAAAATTTTAAATCACGCGCCTTGAGGGATGCTGGGAGTTCACGGATCATGCTGTGGTTTTGTTTACAAGCGTTACCCAGGTGCGCATGCGCGAATTTCTTTCTTCTTGCACTACAAAACATCAGCAACGCATCATCGGAGAACGATTTCTTGCCGCATTCGTGTTTTGCAGAACTTTTGCGAGTGTTAGCGCATTTGTGATGCAACAGGATGTTTACAGAGACGTCAGGACCATGAAAGGCGCGTATTGCCTGTCGGTAGTGATCGTGTGAGGCGAGTTTTAGACTTAGCATTATATGTTATATAAAGGTTTAATATAATTGATTGTTATGTTGATGACTACTATCTTCTTTAGTATATTTGTATGGTAGCGCAATTTGTTGGGGGCTTTGAGCCGTGTCTTAAGTCTGCTAAGATTTCGACTTAATGACTTAATGTTTGATTTTGCTTCAAGTTGCTGAGGTTGGAGTCCACCATGGGGCAGGATATTTATTTGGGTGTGGCCTTGTTTTAGGTCTGCTTTTATCAGCAGCATTTATCATGAAATCCGTGAAGAATTCACATATTGTATTGTGGTTTTAGTTATGCGGAAATGGTGGTATATTTCTGGTATGTAGATTGTAAATGTCCCAATCTGCTTTTTGGATATTTTACTGGTGGCAATATTAAATTATTATTTAAATTATTAAGGACTATGGGGAAGTGGTCACTGGTATACAAGTCATCCAGGACATTCCACTCAAGTCTTTCAGCTAAGTCGACTGAGCACAAGATATCTACTGAAGGAAAGGTTAAGAGGGTATTGGAGTTGGCACATCACTTTCATTTGGCAGCATAAGTCATGCTCCAATACATATTTCTCTATGTTTGTTCCTGGTGCGTCAGAAGGGCGACTGTTACCCCAAAGGGGACTATGAGTGTTAAAATCTCCTACTATAATTAGGGGTTCATGTAGATTATTAATTAACGCTGGTAGATCACTGAAATTCGAGCTAGAATTTGGTTGGTTCTATAAGTTACAAATTGTGATCATATTTTTGTCCGGCATAAATAATTTGATAGCTATCTGATATGATAAAGATAGTATGTTTAAAAGTTCATAGGTGATACTATTATGAACATATATTGCCGTGACTATCAGTTGGTGAATAACAAGCAATTTTGTACTGTCGAATGTTTGTGGGGTTAGATCCTGTGTTGCAGGCATATACATATTGGGTTGTGGTCTCGTATGATTCTTTGTAATTCACCCACACGTAGTTGGATTAAGAGGCATTTATATTCTATTGAATAATTTTATATTCCATTATTGGGAAGAATTGGTGTTAAATTCTGTAAATTGATTGCCGATTTTATTTTGCCTTGAAGTTTATATAAATCCATTTGAATTTATTTGTGGTTTTTTAACTTTTGTATTTGTATGTTGGTTATTAGATTCAGTTGTTTGTTTTTCACAATTAAATATTAGTAAGTCTATTTTTTATTTTATAATTTCCTTTTTGTATTTTAAGGATTCAGAACAAATCGTTCTCATGTTGGAGTGTTAAAGGGCATTTCCTTAATTTAATAAAATTGTCTATAAAATTTTGTACTGTGTCCTCTGTCTTGGACTAAGAGTATTACGATAATACAATTATCCCCATCCTAATCACATTATGGGTAAACTGGATGGAATGCCGACAGTTCTATTCCTAGAACCAGGCCCCCGCCCTGGAATCCGTGGTCCAGCTCCACTGAATAGTTCCGCCTGAAAAACAGGTCCGAACATTGTTGGGTAGATGATGGATCTACCACAGTTCTCACTATTTAGCTTTGGATTTAACTCCACGTTAAGCCATATGTTTTCTCATTTATTTGCGGTCGAAAATTTTGGCAAAAATGGAAAAGTCCACAGATATTAACTCGAACCCAAGAAGAAATTCTTGAGATTCGAGAGCCCCCTCACCACGTCAAGGTGGTCCCAAAATGAGGGGGAGGTAAGGAAATGGTGCCTCTCTTTTTTAGCCCGGCAAGTAGTTGTGTTTCATTTAATATAGCCTAACTAATCTGCATGTTTGTAGTCCATCAATGTACTTGCTTTTTTTTTTATGCTTGTTTACCTTGAGTGTATAAACCTGAAAAAGTTCAGTAAGTGTGGGGGATACGTTAAGCTTAAACCACCAACCAGGTCCAGGTCTGCATCTAATCATGACTTGTTTAAACCTTAGGACCCGTCCACACGGTCGAGCTTTGGTCGACGAACTTTGTCCGATGTGATGTCAGAAGTGGAGAAACAGCGGGAAAAGTCAGAACTTTACCGCAGTTCTCCGCTTCTGACGTCACATCGAACAAAGTTCGTCGAGCAAAACGATACACTGTAATATCACAAATTTTTAATAAATTTGTATTTTTAATGGCTAACAAACCTGAGGTCTTACCAATAGGATAATCTTTAGCACCCACTGGAAGCCAGTTAAAAACAATCAAGATTGTAAAGCAAGGAATCTATGACATCTGGCAACACATGCATACATGAGGTGGATGCTGGTCACCAACCAGGCTTGGAACCTTATGACACAACTGTCTTTCTTCCAACCCAGGATATGAGAGGGGGGGCTAGAGGTGGGCAGTTAATGTTAAGACCTCAGGTTTGTAGCTTTCATTCCCAAATATTTCCTCCCTATTACTATTATTATTATTATTAATAGGTGTTAGTTTTTCCAGACCTCTGAGTCTCAAGTAGACTCTTCTCGGGCTGGTTCTCAGGGATCAATCCTGAGAAGAAGAAGAAGAAGAAAAAAAAAAAAAAATTACTTTATTTGAGAAACCCGTCTTATTTAAAAAATTTATGATTTTATTAATTGAAAAATCCCTGCTTTCCGCAAGAATATTTTTCATTTCCGAACTCCGCAGATAAATACGTAGATCTTTGCTGGGTCCATTTGGGCACTCAACAAGCAAATGCTGTACTGTCATGGGTGTTTGACATCTGTTACATTTCACTGGGTCAGCATGTGGTGTTGACATCAAGTGACCATGTGAGAATCTTGTGTGTCCTATACGTAGCCTTGCTAGGATCACCTCTTTTGCTCTTTCCTCCTGTGAGGATCCTCCCTATTACACTGGTTACAAATGATAGCTACTATCAACATGCACTAGCAGGTAATAAACATTACAAAAATTACCTTGAACAAAGTGTTAAGGAAGAAATAAAAAATCAATCCAAAGTTTTTTTATTCACTATCTTTCGGAAAAATAGTTCATTCCTGATTGAACGAATAACAGTACCATTTATGGAAGACAATATATGAATTATAGCCTACATTATTTATATAGAAATTCGATGCATAGTACAGCCTGTAATCAAGAGAAATACTGGAATGTTCAGACAGTAACAGAAGAAGTTGATTTTACAAAAACTCTTGTAGAAACAAGAAAGCTTGGACAAAGTTCACAACATACAACTGATTTTATCTTTCACAGGACATAATTTTCTTAAAGAGTAAGGGGTAATTTCCATAGGTGGAATATAAATAGCCGCCACTTTAATTTTATGTACAACACACACATAAGACACATCACATAATTACAAGTACAAAGACAGAAAATGTTGATATAAAGATGAGATAATACTACAGAGAAGAGTAACAATCATGATTATGAAATGAATGATTAATTGCAAATGATTTGAGTAGAGGGAAATTACAGTCCTATGAAAATAAATTCCAATTTAATTCCTTTTTTGCCCAAAACTGCAGACCACCATAAATCAATTTTCAAAGATAAACATGAACAAAGCAGTAAAGAATTCAGTCTGATGGATAAGAATATTAGAAGCTGTTACTGCATAATGCTATGACAATGTTTTTTTCTAGGAAAATCATTACAGGCAGTCCCTGGTTATCAGCGTGGTTTCCGTTCCGGCAAGGTGGTAAGTGAAAACTGCCATTAACCGAAACTCAGCATTTATGGGGCTTATGGCACCTCATTTCGGTTAATGGTGCCTAACTCTATTACTGACACCTTATGGTGTTGATAACCGAAACTTGGCCCATTATGGCATCATAAATCTCTGATTTTATGGCGCTAGACAAATGCCATAAAACCAGATCGCCATAAACAGAGTCTGCCAATAACTGGGGACTGCCTGTATTATGAACACTGACATGATCATAATAAGGAACACTTGCAGAAAGAACTTAAACACTGACATTTTGTATTCAAGTGTTCTGAGGGAAACCGGACTATGTATCTACGTGTTCTGAGTGAAACGGGACATTATACATCTGTGTGTTATGAGTGACCCGATTTTTTTTTTCTTTTTTTTTTGACAAAATTTGAGTTTTCACTTGCAGCTTTCTCACACTAGGAATAAGAAAAAGGTTTGAAGGGTAAATTAACAATGAAAATTACCTTGAGCACTGCATGCTTAATGGAAAGTGTATATTATTCCATTCTTAAATCTTTACATTTATTAAACAATACAAATACATTTTCCTACTCTTTAGATCTTTCTAGTCACAAAACAATTATTCAAGATGTTACACAACTGCTGGTGTTAATCAAAAGAATTAAATGACTTTTCAAAAGCTACAGTATTACTAACAACCAATAAATAATCCCTAAAATACATTTTTTAAAGCATTTCTATCCAATTTTGAACATGATCAACAACACAGCCAATGGAGGCAAATATAATAAAAGGAAAATACTAAACAATTATGAGGCATCTACAATAAATTGGTCTTTTATTATATTGGTTAGCCTGCCTACCGATCATCCTTGAGAATAAAATTTGATACTACAAGAACCCTGTAAATGAAAAATATCCAAGTCATAAGCAATTACATAAAGGAGTTTGGTAGATATTAGTAACAAGTAATGGAGAGACCGAGTGACAAAAAAGTAGTGAACCTTCTGCAGCTTACCTGTCAACTAGATATGTACATATATATATAAAAGACTAAATTCTTTAAATGACACTGAATGGGCACTTGTGAATATTGTCAGGGCATACTAGCTAATCTTGAGTGCTGTACTACTTAAGCAAGACTATAATGGATAAATGAAAACAAAAATTAAAATGGACTTACAGAAACAAAAAACTGTACAATCAAGTCTACTAATATACAATTATTCAAAACTAAATCCATTCTCTCAATGATAATGCATTATACATGATGACAATAAGAATAAATTATATGTGTAGTCAAAGACTAAAAAAACGACACTGGATCAGAGACATATTGCTTTACATAGTTTATACGTAAATATATACTTTTATATATATAAATATAAAACGACAGTCATTTATGATGTGGAAAAAATATGAGATTTACAAGAATGAGGGGATAAAACAAAATACCTCATAAGAAATAACAGGTACACTAAACCTTAGATGGTCCAGTCCAACATCATAAAAAAGAGAGGGAGAGAGGGAGACTTTCAAAAAAAAAAAAAAAAAAAAAAAAAAAAAAAAAAAGAGAATCTCATTTCTGACAATGATGCTTGCACAACAAAATTTGGATTATTTACTAAACATCTAATGGGTACAAATACAACATACAAGACCCTGAAAAATAAACTTTAACTAAGCAGGTCGCATCAGTTCAACACTTCTACATTTTCCACTTATTTTGATGGTGTAAATTAAAGTCATTGTTTTTTTGAAGGGAAATCTAACTATTCACATGATAAATATTCATCATTACTATCACAATTAAACAGTATAATTGATTTACAGTTGAAATCTGGAACTTTTTAGGGCTAGCCAAAAAATCTATGAAATACTATTGGACATTTTTTTTCCATACTGTACTTTATTTACATTTTATTAATAAAAACTAATACTCTGTTGTGGTATAAATTTTGCAAAATGGACAGTGATATGCTGAAAATTGCTAAATATTCCAGACTGCTTAGCAACTAGAATAATTCTGTGCAAACAACTGATACAAAGTTTTACTTAACATACCAAGTTAGGACACAGGATCAGATTTCCAAAACTTGGAAAAAAATGTACCTAATAATGGAGACAAAGGCAACTAGCCTCACTGTTCTGTTGCTCTGCAAATTCAGTGACCATAAATAAAATAATGGTCATTGAATTTCCAAAGAAGTTCAATTTCAGAATTCTCATTTTCCATATGAGAAATACCAAACTTCTACAAAAAATAGAGATATATAAAAACCTACTTAAAATATCTGGTATTCAATGCGAAGTAACTTTGGACAAAACAATAGGCACGACTTTCAACATCATCGTCAACACAATTTAGATATGGAATGGATGTTAGGACAAGTATACTTTATGAAATCACGACACCATGGTTTCATTGGGAGTCACATAGCAAAGAATAAACTATGATAATCATTGTATATTTACTTCAACACAAAAATAAGTTTAAAATAATTTTTACAATATGAGAATATTTCTGTTAATAGTGAACTTTTCTGCTACCCCAAAATAATTACATTCCCTTTGGCAGTCTGTCTGAAGGAATATTTCAATAATAATTTCACACAGATAGTCAATCTAGATAGCACCAACTTTTGAAATGTAAATACATTTCCTTAGCTTCCAAAAAAAATAAATAAATAAATAAAACTATTATTGGTTATCATCATTTGGTCTAATACTTGAAATTGCAAGTTCCAAAACCAATTTTTAAAAATTCTTGCAAAACATTTACATGAGCCATTAATAAAATGATGCCACAATTACTTTTCACTGTAGAAATCACCTGTTGTCAAAATTGTTGAACTGCTTTATGGTAACACTATACACTACAAAATGTGGCATGGAAGACATTTCTTTAGTATCATCCTTTGAGAAAGATAATCCAAGAAGTTACACAATAAATAGCAACCTTCATTATTTAAAAAGCCTGTAAAGAAGAAAAAAAATACATGGTGATGTTTCAACTACAAAAAAGTACAAAAAATAAATGGGAAATGCTAGAGCCACTTCCTAAGATAAGATTGCATATGTTAGCTGCTTAAAACAACTGCACACTGATTTGTACTTTCGGTTTAGACTTAAGTAACAATGTTGTTGGTCTGAAGTGGTTAATTCTTTTTCTTCAAATTCAAAATTCCAAAACACAGGCACCTGTAGCTACTGTTTAACAATATGTTGTCCAGTCAGCACATCATCCTGCTCAACCTTCTCACATACTGTGTAGAGATGTTGATCAGCCGGTTATCACCTGCTCTGCATCACTTCTTTTGTAGGATCATGAAGGCAGTGCTGTCTTCAATGCGCCTGAGAAGAAATTACAAAATGATTTAGCACCAACAGTCCAACCATAAGGACTACAAAGATTTAGATTTGACAGAAATTACACAATAAAAATGAGCTGTTCCATGTGGTCAAATGGCAACCGTGATCTATTCTGGACACAAATCGCTACCCAGCCATGACCCACTTAACGAGCATTATCATACGTGTTTGAGAGGTCGTCTGCGCGGGGTGGGGGTAGTCATGGGTTGAGCAAAACCCCCAGTGGGAGGAGTTCCTGAGAGAGAGAGATCCTGGAACAAAAGAGAGCCAAGTGTTAGTTCATGCAAGCTTTGTAAGGCCCCATTAATTAGTCATGCATTTAATATCTAGGAACAAACCTGTGCTTTTGCAAAGGGTTAGAAAAGGTGCTTTAAGTATCTATGTTAGCTTAATAACCCATCAAACTACAATGTTTTACTGATTTCACATGCATGCTCACTCTCAAAAGAAAAAACCAATAAAAAATTGATAATCTAAAAATGAAGCACAATTTTTTCATTCAGTAATTAAATACTAATGTGCATGAAAAGCAGTGGTAATGTTAAAAATAAAGAAAGCATCAAAATGTCAAAATAAACATACAATGGATAATCAAATGCAATAGTTAAAACTTAAAAACATTCCCCTAAAAAGGCTTAATATCATGGACCCATACATGACATCTGTCAAAAAAAATTATAGATAATGAAAACTGGGCTTCCCAAAACAAAAATATTGTTTTGGTAATATCACACTTTCCAGATAAATAACACAGATTTCCTTATTGCACATGTTCCCATCGTTATAGCAAACAATTTGCAGAATTCCATAAACTCTGCAAAGTAAATAAATATACACAATTCAGATAAAGCTACAGAACTATGAAGCTGTGTATTTCTTGAAATATATACCTGAACCCTAAAATAATCAATAACAAGCATATTTCAGATAACCTACAGTAAAAACCAAGGAGCCTTACCAAAGGTATGTTGCTATGAATTTATTTTCTAACTGATATTCTAAATAACCTGTACAAGAAAAATCAAACCCTGTGATGGAATGTTCACTCTCCTGTATTATAACTCACCTATTAACTTTCCCTATAAATATTTCCTTCTCTATGGAAAATGCAAAATCACAATGCTACACTGACTTCACTTGTCAGATTGAAACAAACCTCAGCAATGTTTCAATACCTCTGAAGAAAGGCCACTAAGAATTTATTATAACAAGATTTAAGATAAAGACCTGAAGTAAACTAGGCATGGTAATCAATGATTCCACCAATTTTTTGGAATAGTCTTTGTTCCATTTACATCCTGCTCATGAAGTTTCATAAAAATGAAAAGTATTTGTTAAAAGCTCATAAAATCTAAATTTGATCAATGATAACCTTCCAAGAAAATATGAAAACCCATCACAATCAGTACATTCTTACGGCCATATTGGACCATAACCAAATTTTAATGGACCAACCAATGGCTCCATGTTATTAACAGAATAAAACTGGCCTACAACAAATTTTTTCAAGTGAATTAAAGTTTGAATCTAAGTTTGCTTCAGTAAAATAATCAGGGTGTGGCTAACCTTCCTTTACAATATAATAGAACTTTCATCTTACTAGTAATCTGGCTAGCTATGCCTGGGCTTCCCTAAAAATGCTATGCACATAGTTTTCTTAATCATTGTCATAAATTTAGTTCATATGATGGACCCTTGAACTATTATGAGCTTTCCATAAATAAAATTCAGCCATAAGCTTTAACCAATCCTAACAAAATGAGAGAGAAACTAAAGAAATTGTAACATATCTTATCTGACATACAATACACATTGATTTTTATTCTAAATTCAAGTGAAATATTTACCTTTATCCATAAGTAAATCAACAAATGGGGCAACATTAGTTTTTTCCAAGAGTTCTTGATCTGAATAAACAGTGAGCAAATCTGTTTATTAGCACACCACCAAGTATGTTATACAAACTATCAATCATATACATGACCATATTCACAGTCTTGAATGCTTCCAGACTCAGCCTTTTGTTTAACAAGCAAACATTTTTTAACCGTCAAATAGCACGTCCTAACAACCAACAAGCGCAGTCACCTCATATTTTGTATCATTTGGAAATTAAATATCTTTGTGGGGATGTGAAAGAATTCACTTTGAGACTGACAGATCTGTATGGAAAATACTAGTTTTTTGTTATAAAATTTAAAATATTTCAAGAAAATCAGATCAATCATAAACAGTACATAACTGAATTACTAATGTTGAGAGGCAGAGCTGCCAAGTACCTGGGAAAATTTGCATATGCCTGTTGGCTCTGGGAGAAGACACAGTTGCCATTTATCTCTAATTTAACTTGTACTGTTACCAAATGATGTTCCCAAAATTTGTATAAAAGTACATTTGAGTTTGATCAGTGTGCCACCAGCCTTCAAAGGAAAACAATTTACTATGTCAAAAGTGGTGTGATATGAGGGGTGGGCAACCGAGACATGCTCATTGGTGACACTCAACAGGTTAATTAAAATGGCTGCCAAATGTCTAAATCCAAAATAGCACGATAATACCAAATGATTTTTGAGGGCAATGGACTGATTTTGTGGACTTGCACTATTACTCATTCTGCCTCATTTTCAAACATTGCTGTAGGTTCTCTTGCCCTCATCCTTTGCTCTATAGACAGAAACATTCTAGTGTTGCATCTCTTGAGTCCTCCTCAAATAAAACCTGACAACCATTGCTAGGCAGAGCATAAGGTCATCTTCATAACTAACAATGGAGGACTGGAAAGGGATGATAAATAGTACTTGACAACTGGGTCGCTTCTACCAAGTCAGTTGCATAGAGCCCACATTGGCAACCAACCTCTAGCATACGTGAATTTTTCACCGTGTGTGAACCTTGCTGATCCATTTTGAATGTTGCAATGACAAAAACTGTCTTCAGTTTGAGATTCCAATTCGAATGGTTCATGACTCACAATAAACCATCTCCTCAGTCTCTTCAATCTATTGAAAAACAGAAATGAACCCCAGGAAGTTTAAATACCATTGAATATTCACTGATGGTGGAAACTGACAACATCCAATAATGTTAACCTTTTAAGAACCAGGCTAAAAAATCAATATGCTGCACCCCAGGCCAAGGAAACTTGAGGTCGGTCAATTTAAGAAAAAAACCACATCAAATCAGTCAATTTAAGAAAAAAAATCAATGGAAAGAGAAAGGTATGCAAATGCACAAGGTGTATCCTATCTTCTACAAGACAATGGTAAATTCTACCAAGTTATAGTACATGCTTTTTGTAATAAGTTTTTTATTTTATTTTGTAAAATTATAATTATAGCTCATAAAATACCAAAAGAGACAAGAATTAAAGTATATTTCTTGTAAAATTTTTCGGTAAATCTACACAGATCGAAGATGAAGTAACATTTTTGGATTATACGTCTTTTCTTATATTTCTTTGCAAAATTAGAGTTATAAATGACATACTATCATAAAAGATAAGAACTAAAACCAACAGCAACCCCTGGGGATATTTATGAGCAAATTTATAAAAAGATGTCATGTGAAAGAGAGAGAGAGAGGCAGTACTACATGCTCCCTTGAAGTCAAGATCACAACTAACTCATGAGCTGCCTGCTTCCTTGAACTTGGCTTGTCTAAAAGTTGCCATTAATGAATTTATGGGCCATAGAAGTATTGGAACCTATTTAACCCTTAAACACCGATTGGACATATTAAACGTCGACTAAAATGGTCTGTTGGGTGCCAAACTGACGTATGAAACGTCAACGCAAAAATTTTTTTTTTTAAATTCGCAGAAAAATAGTTATAGGTCTACTTGGCAAAAAATTTTGAATCACCCACCTTGAGGGATGCTGGGAGTTCAAGGATCAAGCTGTTTTTTGTTTACAATTGTTACCCAGGCGCGCAAGCGCGAATTTCTTTCTTCTCGCACTAAAAAGCATCTGCGACACATCTCAGAAATTATTTCGTCACATTGACATAATTTTTGCACCATTTTATATTAGCCATTACATAGAGTTTTATATATGAAAATGTGTGCAATTTCATGTAGAATACAACAAAAAAACAACCCATGGTTGTAGCTTTTATCTGTTTTGAAATATTTTCATGTAAATAACGAAGTGCCAAAATTTCAACCTTCGGTCAACTTTGACTCTACCGAAATGGTAAAAAAACGCAATTGTAAGCTAAAACTCTTATATTCTAGTAATATTCAATCATTTACCTTCAATTTACAATAAATTGGAAGTCTCTAGCACAATATTTTGATTTCTGGTGAATTTATGAAAAAACTTTTTCCTTATGTCCGTGCAGTAACTCTTCCGAAAAAATCTGAAATCTTTTCATCCGATTGTCGTAATGTTTTATATTAGCCGTTACATAAAGTTTTATATATGGAAATGTGTGCAATTTCAATGTAGAATACAACTAAAACAACCCATGGTTGTAGCTTTTATCAATTTTGAAATATTTTCATATAAATAACGATGTGCCAAAGTATCAACCTTTGGTCAAATTTAACTTGACCGAAATGGTAAAAAAACGCAATTGTAAGCTAAAACTCTTATATTCTAGTAATATTCAATCATTTACCTTCATTTTACAACAAATTAGAAGTCTCTAGCACAATATTTCGATTTATGGTGAATTTATGAAAAAAACTTTTTCCTTCCATCCACGCGATAACTCTTCCGAAAAAATCATAAATTTTTTCGTCCGATTGTCGTAATCTTTGCACCATTTTATATTAGCCGTTACATAAATTTTATATATGGAAATGTGCGCAATTTCATGTAGAATACAACTAAAACAACCCATGGTTGTAGCTTTTATCAGTTTTGAAATATTTTCATATAAATAACGATGTGCCAAAATATCAACCTTCGGTCAACTTTGACTCGACCGAAATGGTCGAAAAACGCAATTGTAAGATAAAACTCTTATATTCTAGTAATATTCAATCATTTACCTTTATTTTGCAACAAATTGGAAGTCTCTAGCACAATATTTCGATTTATGGTGAATTTTAGAAGAAAAACTCTTTCCTTCCATCGGCACAGTAACTCTTCCGAAAAAATCAGAAATTATTTCATCCGATTGTCGTAATGTTTGCACCGTTTTATATTAGCCATTACATAAAGTTTTATATATGAAAATGTGTGCAATTTCATGTAGAATACAACAAAAAACAACCCATGGTTGTAGCTTTTAACAGTTTTGATATATTTTCATATAAATAACGATAAGTGCTAAAATTTCAACCTTCGGTCAACTTTGGCTCGACCGAAATGGTAAAAAAACCCAATTATAAGCTAAAACTATTACATTCTAGTAATATTCAATCATTTACCTTTATTTTGCAACAAATTGGAAGTCTCTAGCACAATATTTCATTTTATGGGGAATTTATGAAAAAAAAAATTTCCTTATGTCCGCGCAGTAACTCTTCCGAAAAAATCAGAAATGTTTTCGTTCGATTGTTGCAATGTTTGCACCATTTTCTATCAGCCGTTACATAAAGTTTTATATAAGAAAATGTGTGCAATTTCATGTAGAATACAACAAAAAACAACCCATGGTTGTAGCTTTTATCACTTTTGAAATATTTTCATATAAATAACGATATAGAAAAAATTCAACCTATGGTCAACTTTAACTCAACCGAAATGGTCGAAAACTGCAATTGTAAGCTACAAAACTTACAGTCTAGTAATATTCAATCAATTACTTTCATTTTGCAACAAACGGGAAGTCTCTAGGACAATATTTCGAATTATGGTGAATTTTTTAAAACTATTTTTTTTTACATCCGCTCATTATAAATTCATGCATCATATTGTAATAATATTTTCTCTGTGTTGCTTTGATCGTTTTACAATTTGTTATATACCAAAATCATTGCAATTTAGTGTACAATACAACAAAAAAACAATTAACTCATTAGCTTTAACTGTTTTGCTCACATCGCGATTTGTATAAAATTATATATGAAATGTTTTTTCGTGCTGTCATATATTCCAATATCTATACAGTAAGTCCTCGGGTTACGCTGGTCTCGACTTACGATGTTTCGTGGTTACGAACGCGCCCCCATAAAAATATAAAAAATAATATTTTGCGTCGTTCCGTCTTACGCGGTTTAGCGTCGTAAGCAACGTAAACAAACGCGAACTAGTTCCAGGCGCACGGCGGAAGAATACGCTTTGTGGGGGAGAGGACGGCGTCGCTTCGCTACGCTCAGTCCTCGCCCATACGCCATTTTGGTTGTTTACACTGCCTCTCTCTCCCTCGTGTTGTATCGTTTTTGTAACTTTTTGCTCTTTGTTATGGCTCCCAAGCGCAAGGCGGACTCTTCTGATGGTAGTGCATCGAAGAAAAGAAAGGCCATCACCATGGAAATTAAAGTGGACATTATAAAGCGATCTGAGAAGGGAGAAACGCCAACAAACATTGGCCGCTCGCTTGGCCTTAGCCGTTCGACCGTTGCTACCATTATCAAAGATAAAGAGCGCATCGTTGAACATGTGAAAGGATCTGCTCCTATGAAAGCGACAGTGATAACTAAGCAGCGTAGTGGTCTAATAATTGAAATGGAAAGGTTATTGGTGCTTTGGTTGGAAGACCATGTTCTCCAGTACTAGTATGTTCTGCCTCACCTCAAGAATCATCTGCCTCAGCATCTCCAGCAACTTCTGGAGGTTCTTTTTCTCTTCACTAACCTCCCCCAGTCTCTCCAGCACCGCAGCTTCCTCTCCAGTGTGCAAGCCAATCAAACTAATAAAGGTAAGGAATTGTTCTCTCGTTGTTATTGATAGGTATTTACATTAAATCATGTGGTATTTTTCAATGTTCCAGACTTACGCTGAAAATCGTGTTACGATGCATCGTAAGAACGGATCTACGTCGTAAACTCGAGGACCCCCTGTATATGATATTGATATTTTTTTCATTTCTGATGGTTTCATACTAAACTTCAGCCAATGACAAAAAAGGGAGCCAAAAATGAACTCTTAATCTTGAAAATTAAGCGTGCTGTGGTTTAAAAAAAAAAAAAACTTTTTCCGCTTCGGCGCTCACTCGCGAATGCCGCCGGCATACGGGAGACACTTTCGGAAATACCGGCTCGGCATTTAAGGGTTAACCACCCGATTCCTTCACATGGATGGCGGGCAATACTGATGCTCACCATGAGTAAATCTGTCCTCCACCCAAAAACTCGAAAAGGTTAAAAGAGGTGAAAATTTCTAGATCAACTTCACCGAAAAATTGACAGAAATGGTTTCACTTGTGATGGCTATGGGAAATATCTCTTACTTTTGAGTGCTTACTGGATTACCTCAATGCATGAAGATGATCACTGCATGTAGTAGAATTATGGTTCCTAGACATTTTTCCTGGCTGACAGACTTCTGGATTTATCTGCCATCATGGACAATAGCTCTGCAAATAACTCTTTCGGAAAATAGCTGTACAAAGCACTCTTTTGGAAAATACCACTGCAAAGCACTCTTGCTACAGCCAAATGGGAACTATCAAGTCATTCTCTTGTTCTTCAACATCTATCTTAAGTGGTTAAACACAGGAAACCATAATGTACATCATCCAAAGGGTAAAACATTGCATCTACCTTCTATGATGATGAATCTGAACAGTACATGCCAGGTTTTTGGTTTAGGCATGTCCCAAACAAACCAACCAATGGTGTGTCCCCACAGAATTCAGATATTCGCATTCATTTGTGCTGCCCAGATTTTTTATCTTTGCCACCATCTGTCAACTGGCAATCATCACACCTACTCTTCTTTCTGCTAAGTGAACAAATGCTTATGAGGCTAAACAAGACAGCCTTTAACCTGAGGAAGTCGATGTATTATCCACTGTCCTGAAACGTCAAGTCCCCTCTGATGATGATCCAGTATGTTAATCTCCAACCATGATTCAACTTGTCTGTAGATATCAATATCTCTGGGAAGAGAGGGACCCCAAGAACCACTACTGATAGGTTACTGGAATCCTGTCACCAATGAAGATCCTTAAGAAGACCAATAAGGCTATGACTGGATATTTATCCAGTAGACATGACTAACCTTGACTTTATAAAATGACTAGCCATGACTTTATAAAATGGAGTTGAAGCAACAGGTCTTTGAAGGATTGCCACAACTTGACTATGATCCGAATGGTATCAAAACTACTGTACTGGATCAAGGAGGCAATCTTGCTAATTCTGTTCTCTGTAGCAAAACCCAACGCTGCTTCCATGTAAAGTCCATACCAAAGTATTGTACATAGCTCTTGTGAAAGGCACAAGATCTGACTTACCACAACTGATATACAATCCCAGGCTTTAACATTTATAACTAAACACTCCCACCTGTACTTGCTGAGTGTCCCAGGTATCTTTATAAAGTTTTATGCTGTTCTGATTCATATACTGTCACTTGTGCTGTCTTGATGATGATTTGACAAACCAAAATATTGGCAACTGAAATAACCTGTTCAGATGTGACAAAGGTACACTGACAAAGGAAACTAAAAAATAGTTCATGCAAACTGGAAAATTATTAGAATGACACTGAAAATAGTCAGTCCTCCAGAGAGGACATACACTGGAACTTAACAACTAGTGTTGACAGTGCTGCAAACTGACTGATGCATATCTATGGGTCCAAGTGGTATATGTGCAGTAAGGCTTAAACACGAGTTTGGGAACAACTGAGACTGCAAATGTGGTCATATATATAATTAATGGGGTTGTGATGAAACAAACACAATATTCAGCAAAGTAAGGGAAAGGTTCAAAAATACAGTTGCAGCACCAAAGCCTCTTTAACTGTCCTTGGCAAGCAATACCAAGAAGTGTTACTAGTGTAAAATTTGCTAATTTTTCCTTATACAAATGGGTCTCAAAAACCTATTCCATTAGACCACACATCCTTTATGCTCCACAAAATTAGTTCATCAAACATAAAAAATTGACTGTACTCTTCACATAATCAAGTAAAATCATGACAGAATACAGAAGCCTAAGGGTTTGGCAAAGACTACCAAGAATACTCCAGCAAGTTTTACTATTTATCATGGTCATTTAACTACAGACAAGAAATTAGAGGATACTGTACTATTTTGAATAATATCTACATCCATGTGACTCAAAATCTAAAATTTTTCTGTACTACAATACCCAAATACTGCAGTAAGTCATTACATCCCCACACCCTGCAAAAACCTGCTACAACCACAGCAGCATCTATCTCTCTCTTTCTGCCCTGCTGTAAAAAGGGTTAAGGTATTCTAATTCACCTGTTTCTTTTTTTTTCTTTTTTTGTTCTAATACCAATACCATAATTTTCACTTCTGCTCCAACTATACTCTTTTCAAATACTAATTTTGAACTAAAACTTGGTAATAAAGAGATTTTGAATTTTTTTTAAACAAGATAAAAGTGACTTAAGGATACTGCTACCTACTTGAGAATTACACCTTCTAATAATATATACCAAGAGGAATGATGTTTAAGAGGAACATACCAAGGTACGAATGCAGAAACCATTAAGGTTTGGATGCTAATATTTCCAAATCCTATGTGCAGCAATAGCAATGTAGATCATTACAGTGCCTGGTCACTTTCAAGATGTTAGTATCTAGCTTTCATATAATAATATATGATCATGCACTTATAAAGGATGGCAACTGTGCATGAAACCACTTGAAATTCAGCAAAGTGGATGTGAGAAAGCAATACATATAAAAAAAGCTTTAATGGAACCAGTAAAAGAAAAAAAAAATTTAATAACAAATGTGAATTTACTCAATGCTAAACCAGAAGTACTGGGCAATGTATTTTGGAAGAAATGTCACTTAAATGACCTTAGGTTTAATCTTTACTGATAACTGTAGTCCTAAGACTCCATTTCAGGTTGCTTTAATGTAGAAGATGTAACCATCCTTGGCATAATAGGAGATCACAACTCAAAATATATAGTTTTTAAAAGTTATTAATTTAGTTCACTTCACGCATGGATATCAAGTAGTAGTACCGTGCAACTACTTACAATTTTTAAAATCAATACATAAATGGGAAAAATAATTTATAATGTAGCAAGACATTCTTGGAAAATGCACTGCTCACATTTTGCAGAGAGCACTTACTACAGCCTCAAAATAAATGCTCTCCTGGGGTGGTGGTGGTGGTGGTGGTGGTGGTGTGGGTGCAAAACAGATATTACCAATCTTGAAAAATGCACTGACTGAAGTTTTACATAGTACACTTACTATAGCCTCAAAATGTATGCTCTCCTTGGGGCTCAAGGCTGGTTGGAATCAAGGTATCTTTACATAAATGTTTAGTATACATTTTTTATAAAATGAAAGTTGGATTTATGTATAATTAAACATATACAATAATACTATATTCACCATAAATTAAGCAGTAAAATCATTATAAAAAGCATCATAAGATTTAACGACTAAATTGTTATTTTATTACTTAACATTCCATAACGTGACATATGCAAAACATGATCAAGAAACACCCTATGGATGTGCCTATCAACTGTCAATCATATACAAGCTGGCAGATGCACACAATGGTTCCCTTCTACAAACTCAAGAAGCAAACAATGGCTCCCTCCTACAAACTCAACCAATACCATGGTTATAGACCCTTTTCAAATCCACACATTTGCAAGTAGTCACTTATTTTCAACCCAGCAAATGGGTACTGCTTGCATTGTACCTTGAGCAGCACACTACAAATAAAAGATCTTTACGGCATCCCTTGGACCACAAGTGCACATACTTTTCAATGATTTCCTTAGGTATCTTAACAATTAGCTGTCCAGTTTCTTTAACTTACCCTGCTAAAATTTTCACCTTTAATTCATGAACAAATTCTTCAGAGGAGACCCAAGTGCTTAAAATTTCATAACTGTCTTGTTAAAAGTACTTTTCATATCTGAAGCAATGTGAAAAATGTTTTTTCTTATTCTTAATATAGGTATTGTATGGATTAAAGTCATTTTACTATGTTTATTTTTTCTATTTAGGCTGTTATGTTCAAGCAACACACACACACACACACAAGTAGTCCCCGGTTATATGCAGACTCTGTTAATGGCAATCCGGTTTTATGACGCTTGTCTAGCCCCATAAAATCAGAGATTTACGGCACTATAATGCGCCGAGTTCCGGTTATCAGTGCCATTAATTTGATATCGGTGCCATATATCACCAAGTTTTGGTTAATGGCAGTTTTCATCTATAAGCACCCTGTTGAGAACAGAACCCCTGTGTGTATGTGTGTGTGTGTGTGTGTGTGTATATGTGTGTATGTGTATATATATATATATATATATATATATATGATTATATATATATATATATATATATATAATATATATATATATATACATATAGTGGACCCCCCGCATTCGCGTTCTCCAGATTCGCGAACTCACACATTCGCGGATTTCTCTCGGGAACGTTTCCCTGCATCATTCGCGTAAAATTCGCGGTATTTTTCTATGGTAAATATCCACAAATTCCTGGTTTTTTTGATGAATTTCATCATAAAATGCACTTTTTGTGATAAAACTATTAAAAAAACCATGTATGAACATTTTTAGTGGGTTTTTCTTGAGTTTTAACTAACAAAATAGGCTGTTTTTAGCATTTTCATAGGGGTTCCAAACATTCGCGGGTTCTAACTATTCGCGGGGGGGTCTGGTACGCATCCCCCGTGAATACGGGGGGACCACTGTATATGTATTTTCATATTACTATTTGTTTGTATTATAAATACAAACATAGCAATCAATGTTTTTGTTTGGAAATCAGCTTGAGGGTGATTGCGCATTAAGTTTTTGCTGTATTGAACTCAAATCAGAGCGAATTTCTTGCTTCTAGTTAGAACAAATGAATCTCAAGTTACTCTATTTATATGGGACAAGGTTATTTTACGTTATTTGAAGTGTTTTCAAGTTGAAATATCACTTAAAAACGTATCATTTGTGAACGAAATTTTTTTTTTTTTTTTTTTTTGTATATGGTGCAGAGGGCATGTTTATTGCATAAACAAAAATCAACAGATTCCGTTCAATACTTTCCCTTGATCTCATCAGAATACGGTACTATGAGCTTTACGTATTTATCTTTTATTGGAGTGAAAACAGTAAGATGTGTTCTTTCATGCCCAATAGTTTTGATTGAAATGCGTTTCTCTCAAATTTTGTTTACAGTCAAGTTTGATGGTATTATACCAAAGTTTGTGAGTTTCATCCATGTTGCCAATACAGGATAATAGTCGTTAGCAGCTCAACATTCTTTCTTCAACTTCAGCTACAACTTACAGATTAAATTTAGCAGTATATGCCCTTGCCAATCTTTTCTACATAGCGAGTAAGGATATAGTAATGTAAAAATATATCAGTCCTATTCTCCTCAATGTCATTTGTAACTTAATTACGGTAATTTATTACTATTGTACAATGGTTGAAATGCAAGCAAAAAGGCAGCTATTATATTCGGTTGTCCATAGCAAATCAGCTGTTTCTGGCTGTATGTTTTTAAAACAAGTATATCATTACTAACGATACTTTTGGCATTCTCTTTTACTTTTTTAAACTTAACTAGAAGATGGGATAGATAAAGAGATGGAGGAAATGGGGTTAGCCTAATTAAAAAATGGAACAGATAAAGAGGAAGAAAAAAGGTTAGCCTATTGTTATTTGGTCTTGAATTTAACTCACATGATATGTGAGATACATGATAAAATCATTCTTTAAGGGTGAAAATTTGGGGGTCGCATGATATGCGAAATCGCGTGTTACACGAGTATATATGGTAACTAGTTTCAGCAAGTTCAAGTACTGTAAATATAAGCAGATCATATGTTGATACTGGAAAAAGTGTTTTTTCATAATCAATTATTTATCACTGCATTTTTTTTATAGATTTTTTAGAGAATATTAACTACCACCAATGAGATGGTTCTTTTCTTAATTTCTATTTTGTTCTTTCGTCAGTTGACCATGCTCCTATGCCCAACTCCCAATCCCAGGCACTATGAAAATGGAAAACGGCTATTTGTACAGAAGAGATATTTGGAAAATGGTTTTGTAACTTATTAAAAAATTGAATAAAAACTAAAAATTCCTATTTGAATATTTGCTAGTTTAATTGGTAGCCTCCTGTAAAAACTCCTTTTGAAGCCTACATTAGTGTTGGAATACATATCTAGTTTATTTTTACAATTAAATTTTTCCATTCCTCTTATCAAATATGTTGTGTTAGCATTGATTATAATACCATACTGAACTTTATAAGCATACTATACGTACACACCATTGATAATTACTTAATGTGTGAAATGTAGAACACACACACACACATGCATAAACAATGTGATTTTTCTAAAAGTGATGGTAACTTCCTTACTCACTGTAGCCATAACTAAGAGTTAATACCAGTAAATAATATATAAATGCCGGACAACATGCAATGATCTTTTGGGTCTCTCTACATGAGAGAGTGCAGCAGTGAAGTGTGTGTGTGAACAGATCTACAGCAACCAAAACAATACTCAGTGGCAAATAGAATTATCAATTACAGTAGCATAGAGAATTTCAAATCGGTGCCAAATTAGTGAAGGAAGTCAAATATATTTAAAGTGGATTAGTGAGGGTGTGCCTGTACAAATTATGCTGGATGAGTAACAGGTACTATTTGCTGAAGATGGAATATGGCTGAATGAGTAGTTTTTCACTGAAGTGTGATCTGTATGAGTAATACTGTTAAGTACCTACATAGAACAATACTGCAAATCTAGTTGCATGAAAAATAGGGGAAGTGGCATTTTTAATTAGGAGGGTTAGAAAAATTTAAACACTACTACAGTGTTAAATAAAAGGATTAAATTCAGGCAAGTCCTTTTTCACATAAGGTAAGACCTAGTCAGTTTTTTCTTGATCATGTAGCACTTCATATGATGAGGGGACAGAAATTGTTTTTAAAGCACAACTTTTTTTTTTATACAAAACCATTCATCATAAGTAACCCAATTCCATGTAAACATACACCCCAATACACCAACTTGAACACTTAAAAGTTGAAGGTTCTAGTCTGCATGCTCAACCCATGGTCCACAGAACACCAAGAGACATTTTCTCCTACTTAATTTCCAAGTGTTTAGCACTGCCCATGTGCTAACCTGAGTACCAGACTTCTCTTCTGGACTCAATTTCCTTCTTAAATCATCTGGTATAGTACGTAAAATCTTGCTCTTGCTTGGCTTTATTGAGCCATAGCTTTTAGACTAGAAACCCCACCACTGAGGCAATTCCAGCCATTTAGTACTAGAAGAAAGTGAAAAGGAGCTGGAGTGGTTGGACAGCAAGATAAGAGACCTTAGAAAATAAATGAGGTGAAGTACAAGACCTTAAGTTGAAAGTGTGAGATAAATCCCTACTGCTGCACTACCGAATAATAGTTTGAGAGGCTGGACTGCAAAACTGAAGAATGAAGGCAAGCTTTTCCAAGAGATTTTTATTGCTTATCAACATCCTCTGGTACCATTCATTGTGAAAATGTCAGGGTGGTTGCCTGATGCAATGCCATCTCTATCTTCCTGATCTAGGCCTCTGCCTCATTGGTTTAAGTCCTGATGTGATGGCTCTACTGTCTTTTCTCCCCACCTTTTGCCCAAGATTCAGTGAGTCATTTCAGTTTAACTGGCACCTATTCACATGGAATAAGGATACTGTTTAATGGGTTTCATATAACTAGTTTTTACAATATGTTTTTATACAAATACTAATCCTAATTAGATTTACCTGTGTGTAATGCCTCCAAACACACTAACCTGAGTTGTCGCAAATAAAGATCCAAATGCATACGCTTAGCCAACTCTATCAGGTTCATGATACTGGGCATATTTATTCTGTGCTATCCTTCACACCAAACAGCAGCCTGATTTTGCTATACTATTGGCAATTGTTTTAAGTTACTAACAAGGCTAATGTTGATTATCATTACACATATATTAAAATCTAATTACTGCTTTCTTTTTAAATTTGTTGTAGTATTACTTCCTGTTTCACAATAATGTATACTTCTACATCATTCATTTTCTTGACCTTCACCGTACTACCTAATATTAATTTATTTATTATGTATATTATTATGAATGTATGCTGTTCCAGCTTCTCCAACCCATTAACATACAGTCTAGAATCCTTTCAGATAGGCTAGCTTGACCTGGGGTAAGGAAGTAGCCCTGACCCAAGCTGCAGAGAGAGAGTTGAGCGGTTTGTGAGATGCCAGAATGGGAGGAAATTAGTCATGGAGGGAGTTGACATGCTAGATTGATCTTTAAATAGTCTTACCGTAAGACCCGTTTTCCTGTGACCCTTTTGCTGGTTGTTAATTGCTTCCAGATACCTGAGGAGTTGCTCAGGCCTCCACAGTTGAGAGGAAAAACACACCTGCTTTGTTAGACCAGCTGGCCAAATCAACCTCATTGCAATCCAGCTCAACTGTACAGATGTTAAAGATTTGTCTAGATTTAGCAGTTAACACCAGCATCTGTTTCTTTTATTAGAATCTCTCATTTTTCCTTGTTTCAAATTTCCATTTTCCTAAACAAAGCTGCTTTGTCTGCAAAAAACTAGGAAGCACATTTTCCCTCATGACTCAAAGTCCAATAATAGTTAAACTTCCTTAGTGACAAGTTAAAGCATTCCCTATAGTGTTCAACTCGAGATAGTTAAATCTAGAGTAATACAATCTTCCTCAGTGAAATAATTATTTTCCCTATTTTATTGTTAAACTTATGCTTGTTATATCTAGAGTAATACATTCCTGCACAGTGAATTAATTATATTCAAGTGAGAATATGAATGTTAATCTGGAAATCTTTTCCCAAGTCTGGTTATCTAGCCTTTGAGTTCTGCAACCTGCATCTTGTGAATATTTGCCTTATAAGAACTAAATCTATCCTTGCCACCTGCAAGATAACTTCTGAAAAAGGTAGTCATCAAAAGCCACGTGTTATGGTTCCATCAAGCATTACCATTGTAGAAGTTAACTCATTGTAGATACCAATTACTGAAGATTTAATATAAGAACCTTGTTGGTCTCATTGTTGGATTTTGGCCTAACCATATTTATTTTATCTAATTTATAACTATAATTACTGTGGCACATGGAGTATGCAATTGAAGGTTGGGATTATAAACCTACCAAGATTAATTCTAGTTGTTGCATAGTAGTGTAAATAAACTAATTAAGACATTAAATGATTTCCTGGCAACCTTCCATTTTCTTTTGTCTTAAATGTAATTACAACTTGAGTGTAATCAACTAGTTACATTTATTGCTTATGATCTGGGTTTCGGGTGTTGGCCCTAAGGCAACCTCACTTAGAATTCATTTCAAATATTCCAAACCCTCCCACAACAATATAGTACATAATATAATACAGTAGTGTTCCCTGTGTATTCGTGAGGGATGTGTACCAGACACCCCCATGAATGCTTAAAACCTGCGAATAGTTAAAACCGCTACTAAAAATGCTTATAATTGCCTATCTTAAAATTCAGATACCAAATGTATACCTTAAATAACATCCTACTTCAAATATACCTAAAATTACTAACCTATTACAGAATTAATCTTTGAGGTTATATTATTAATATAATTTCAAAGTCATCTTAAACATTTTACCATTAAAACTATATACCTACAGCCAATAAGAGAGAGAGAGAGAGAGAGAGAGAGAGAGAGAGAGAGAGAGAGAGAGAGAGAGAGAGAGAGAGAGAGAGAGAGAGAGAGAGAAATTGATTGGCAACATCATATATCTGACCATCAAAAGTGAATTTATGAATTATTTCTGAGGCAGAGAATAATAATGGAGAGAGAGAGAGAGAGAGAGAGAGAGCGAGAGAGAGAGAGAGAGGAGAGAGAGAAGAGGAGAGAGAAGAAATTGATTGGCAACATCATATATTGACCATCAAAAGTGAATTTATGAAGATTTCGAGGCCCAGAAATAATAATGGAGAGAGAGAGAGAGAGAGAGGAAGAGGAGAGGAGGAGAGAGAGAGAGAGAGAGAGAGAGAGAGAGAGAGAGACCTGGACTCCAACTCCTTCCCCTCCGCCAATTCGTATATCAAACTGTCACTTACTCTCCTGCCCTCCATCCTCCAAGTGGATAAAAAGACTGGGAATCGCCATTTTTTATTAATCTTATTATTTGAAAATTAAATCATTTATTTATACTACAAAACAAATAAACATACATAAGAGAGAGAGAGAGAGAGAGAGAGAGAGAGAGAGAGAGAGAGAGAGAGAGAGAGAGAGAGAGAGAAATTTTATTGTTATTGTTGAATTTCATTAAACTTAATATTCTTGAAAACTAGTACTGTATACGTATTATTATTTTACCATAAAATGTTTTAATGCCTTAAAAGATATACTGTATACATACACTTCCAGCCCAAACAGAGGGTGAGAGTTACCACTAGGACATATGTATTTTGTGGCAAAAGAGAGAGAGAGAGAGAGGGTTATCCTTATTTAAAGAGAGTGAAATGGATAGATTATTGTATTTCTTAAAAATACTATCACATGAATTTTGAAATTATTATCATTATTATTATTATTAGGCAAAAATATTAATAAACATACACATGTACCATAGAAATTCTCTCATCTCAGTAAGAGAGAGAGAGAGAGAGAGAGAGAGAGTACATGATCTTGAGTGGGCAACACACTCCCCCTCCTGTCACATTACTTGATATATTTGACAGCTGTTGGACCCCAGCCATCTCAGCTTGGCTACCTGGAGTTCAAAGACTAGATGCAGGGTAGAATGGATTTTCATTCATTCTTACATAATCTTTTTATTTATAAATTAAAATCTTGCTAATTCACTTTAGTATTTCCTTTAATGAATTGATATTATTGCTGTTTATATTAACCCTTAAACGCCGAAGCGGTATTTTAAAAATCGTCTCCCGTATGCCGGCGGCATTTGCGAGTGAGCGCCGAAGCGGAAAAAATGTTTTTCTCAAAAAATCACAGCACGCTTAGTTTTCAAGATTAAAGAGTTCATTTTTGGCTCCTTTTATTTGTCATTGCCTGAAGTTTAGTATGCAACCATCAGAAATGAAAAAAATATCATTTTCATATATAAATATTGGGATATATGACAGCGCGAAAAAAATTTCATATATAATTGTAAACAAATCGCGCTGTGAGCAAAACGGTTAAAGCTAAAGAGTTAATTTTTTGTTGTTGTATTGTATTGTAAACTAGATTGTGATAATTTTGGTATATAACACATTGTAAAACGATCAAGGCAACACAGAGAAAATATTATTACAAAATGATGCATGAATTCGTAACGCGCGGACGTAAAAAAAGCATTTTCAAAAATTCACCATAAATCGACATATTGTGCTAGAGACTTCCCGTTTGTTGCAAGGTAATTAACTGAATATTACTAGACTGTAAGTGTTGTAGCTACATTTGCAGTTTTTGACCATTATGGTCGCATTAAAGTTGACCGAAGGATGAATTTATTCTATTTATCATTATTTATATGAAAATATTTCAAAAGTGATAAAAGCTACAACCATGGGTTGTTTTTAGTTGCATTCTACATGAAATTGTGCACATTTCCATATATAAAACTTTATGTTAACGGCTAATTTAAAATGGTGTAAACATTACGACAATCGGATGAAAAAATTTATTATTTTTTTGGAAGTTACGCGCGGACGTAAGGAAAAAGTTTATTTCATAAATCGAAATATTGTGCTAGAGACTTCCAATTTGTTGCAAAATAAAGGTAAATGATTGAATATTACTAGAATATAATAGTCTTAGTTTACAATTGTGTTTTTTGACCATTTCGGTCGAGTCAAAGTTGACCGAATGTTGAAACTTTGGCACTTATCGTTATTTATATGAAAATATTTCAAAACCGATAAAAGCTACAACCATGGGTTGATTTTTGTTGTATTCTGCATGAAATTGCGCACATTTTCATATAAAAAACTTTATGTAAAGCTAATTTAAAATGGTGCAAACATTACGACAATCGGACGAAAAAATGTATGATATTTTCGGAAGTTACCACGCGGACGTAAGGAAAAAGTTTATTTCATAAATTCACCATAAATCGAAATATTGTGCTAGAGACTTCCAATATGTTGCAAAATAAAGGTAAATGATTGAATATTACTAGAATGTAAGAGTTTTAGCTTACAATTCCATTTTTCTACCATTTCCATCGAGTAAAAGTTGACCGAAGGTTGATATTTTGGCACTTATTGTTATTTATATGAAAATATTTCAAAACTGAAAAAAGCTACAACCATGTATTGTTTTTAGTTGTATTCTACATGAAATTGCGCACATTTTCATATATAATACTCCATGTAACAGCTAATATAAAATGGTGCAAAAATTATGTCAGTGACAAAATAATTTCTGAGATGTGTCGCTGATGTTTTTTAGTGCGAGAAGAAAGAAATTTGTGCTTGCGCGCCTGGGTAACGATTGTAAACAAAACAACGCCTTGATCCGTGAGCTCCCAGCATCCCCCAAGGCGCATGATTCAAAAGTTTTCACCTGGTAGGCCTAAAAGTATTTTTCCACGAACTTTTAAGAAACTTTTTTATATAGACTTTCCATACGTCCAATCGGCACCCAACAGTCAATTTATATCAACGTTTAATACGTCCAATCGGCGTTAAAGGGTTAATATTGATATTTGAAAATTAGTAAATCATTTATTTCATACAAAAAATATACATCTCTGAGAGAGAGAGAGATATTTGAAAATTAGTAAATCATTTATTTATCATACAAAAAATATACATCTCTGTAAAAGAGAGAGAGAGGAGAGAGAACTATCGTAGTATTTCTGTAAAATACTTTCACATATGATTTTTGTAATTACAGTTATTACTATTATTATCATTTGAAAATATTAATAAACATATTATACATATGTGTATCATAAAAATATCTCTTCTCAGGAGAGAGAGAGAGAGAGAGAGAGAGAGAGAGAGAGAGAGAGAGAGAGAACACACTCCCTTCCCTCCTGTCAAATTACTTGATATATTTGACAGCTTTAGTACCTGGAGTTCGAGAGAGAAGACTGGGATTTGCTTCCTTCTTACATAATTTTTTAAATTTATAAAATAAACTCTTACTAACTCACTGTAGTATTTTCTTTAATGAACTGATTGCTCTTTACAATAATATTAATATTTGAAAATTAGTAAATCATTTGTTTATCATACCAAAAACATACATCTTCTGTAAGAAGAGAGAGAGAGAAATTATTATTGTTATTATGCGATATCATTTAATCATACTAAACTTACTAATACAGTATTGATCAATATTAATTTTTGAAAATTAGCAAATCATTTTTTACCATAAAAATGTATTTAGTCATGACAATAACATCAAAATACACTAATTAGTGATTATTTATTGTCTGAAAAACCTGCGAATAGACGAATTCCCTGCAAATAATGGGTAGATATGAGTCCGCAAATCCGGAGAACACGAATACGGGGTATGTATGTATGTGTGTGTGTGTGTGTGTGTGTGTGTGTATAATATATATATATATATATATATATATATTATATATATATATATAATATATATATGTTATATATGTATATATATGTATATATATGTATATATACATATATATATATGTATATAACAGGCAGTCCCCGGGTTTTACGACGGGGGTTCCGTTCTTGAGACGCGTCGTAAGCCGAAAATCGTCGTAAGCCGGAACGACGCTTGGAAATGTCTTAAACTAATAAAAAGTTAAAATAAAAACCTTACTTGTAATCCTTTGGTTTACACTACATGTCGTTTCCTGTAGTTTTATGTACAACCTGGAGTATTTTCATAAAAGAATGCTGGTTCTTGAAGGTAAAAACTATTGTAATCCTCTGGTGACACTCATTCTTGAAGTTTTATGTACAACCTGGAGTGATTTTGCAAAATCTTGAGGGCTACAAGAACAGCTGATTACTATTTACGTATCATATAGACTAATTAAAGTAAATGTATCTTTAAATAGGCTTATATATTAGTATCAACAAAACATTTCCTGCCATGAGTCAGAGGCCGTATTTAATGAAACGAACACTTCTCTGTCCTATGCTGTTCAGCAAATAAACGTTACGTCAATCCCCGAGACCATTGTTGCCAAAGCGTCTCTCTCTCTCTCTCTCTCTCTCTCTCTCTCTCTCTCTCTCTCTCTCTCTCTCTCTGATCAAAAATTACATTGGAAACTTGACATACGATTGCCCTAATATACGAATGTTTTGAGATATAACAGAAAATTTGCGAAAATACAAGCTTTGATATACAACGAAATATTTGAGATACGATTTTGCGATGAGTGTTAGTTGTATAGGCGACCGATAAATGGCGTTCAGTCTGTTTGTTTGTTGGTGCTGCATGTTAACACGTCGTTGTTTAGTTCGTTGTATTTGCGCCTATTTTTCGTGTTATTTTGTCTATTTTATTATTAACCATGGGTCTCAAAGCTAAAGACAAAGCAGGTGATAAGAAAAAACCCAAGAAAATGATTTCGATGGAAGCAAAACATGAAATTATAGCAAAGCATGAACGTGGCGTTCGTATCGTCGATTTGGCAA
>NC_061087.1:39738980-39961480 GCF_015104395.2 Macrobrachium nipponense | reverse complement strand
TGTCTCCAAGTCCATTATGTAAACTCTATCACATGCCATAGTGTTTATCATTAAAAAACAATATGTACCTCGTTACAAGGCCAGGCTAAAAGATATTTCTTTGATATCGGTCAAGTCACTATGGGGTGTTGGCACACCTTGGAGGAGTAGCTCCTTTGAGTACGAAACAGCGACTATGCTATAAAAAAAAATGAATTATTAGTGTCATGGACCCAATGGAGTTGGATAGGCATTAGCAGCTTGAGATTTCACAGCAATGTTTCAAACATTTGCACCTGGATGGATTCTATACAAAGTTAAAGCTATTTATGATTCATGAGTTTGTTTGTAATAACTTCTAAAGAAACTACATGACTATATTAATTTTTAAAAAGAAACTTTTTACAATTTCAATTATATACAGTCACTTATTCTTTCCAGACATGTATGTACATACTAAATAAGAATAATCAAAGCACCCAAATACATAAGTACATTACAAACAAATACTTATGAACATAACAAATGATTTTATACTAACTGCAAGATTATTAACACTTGTAGCCCCTCTCATTGATGAAGGCTGTGACATGCTCCCAAAAGGGCTCATAACTGTAGAAACTGCTCTTTTTAGTTTACTTGGAGATTTATTAAAACTGAAGGCTCGACTCACTTTTCTTCCTGTACGAGTGGCAAATCTGCAAAGAAAGGAAAATTTTGGTTAAATGATTTTGAAATCAATGAATTAACATATATGTAATGATGATGGATGGATATATGTAATGGTATTTAGGAACACAACCACTGTGGTGAAGCTATTTAGTGTCAAAATAAACATTTTAAAAAATATTAAGACAGGTGGTTACATTGGTAGTTTCAAATATTATACAGTGCTCCCCCTTTTTATGCTGTTATTAGGTTCCAGAACCTGCTGTGGAAATGCAAAAATCCCCTCTAAAAATCCTTATAACTGGCTTATAACTGCCAAACACCCAGTACCCTTCTTCTTTCCCAACATTATCCTACATTGAGGGGTCAGTTGCCTGATGTGCCTTCTCCACTGCCTTCTATTATTATGATTATTATATAAAGGATTAGTTTACCCAAACCTCTGAGCCTAACAACAGCTCTCCTTGGGCTGGTTTTCAGGAATTAATCCTGAGAAAAAAATTTAGATTATATTTAGGAAACTGGTTTTACTAAGGAACATCATGATCCTATTGAATACAAAATCTTTGCCTTCAGTAAGAATACCTTTTAGTGGTAGAGTTTTCGAAAATATAAGTTTCTTTGATGGTTCCAAATTGGATAATCAACTAATAAGTGTTGGACAGTCATGGGTGTCTGGCATGTACTGCATTTCATTGGGTCTGGATGTGGATTTGACATCAAATGACTGTGAAAATCTAGTATGGCCTATACATAGTCTTCTTAATAAAACTTCTTTAGTTCCTTTTTGAGATGATGACATCCATAAATCAACTTCACTTTTTATATTTCTCAGTTTGTTTGTAGTTGGCACTGATGTCAAATCTGTTTGCCAGTCGTGATATATTAGAGGCTTAATTGAGGTAATCCAGTCTGATACTGGGGCATGTGTCACTGTTGATGGAACAGTGCAAGCTAATTTGGCAGCTGTATCTGCTTTTTCATTTCCTTCAATTCCCATGTGCTGGAATCCAACATATTTCTATTAACAGTCCTGACTGAATATGTTGGTCTATTTTTATTTGGATTTCTTGTACAAGGTGATTTGTAGACTTGTAATTGTTTATAGCATCAATAGCACTTTGTGAGTCACTGAAAATTATGGTGGAAATTGCTCTCTTCTCAGATATTATGTCTAGTGCTATTCGTATGGATGCGAGTTCGGCTGCGCATACTGATGATATTGGGGGAAGACTCATATTAACTAACTTATCTTTTGAGAATGCTGAAGCTCCTACTCCAGTGTTGTTTTTGATCCATCTGTATAGATCATACGCTGATTTTTGCTTTCTTCGGATGTGCTCCAATGCATGTTGGCGGTACATTTCTGTGTTTGCCATGTTTCTTTTTAGAAGAGATGATAGAGCAGTGCACAGTTTTACTCGCTTCAAAGTCCAGGGTGGTGGGAGTTCCACTGCGGGATGGAAAATTGGTTTAAAATGTGGATTCGTTAAATATTTGGTTCTTTGTGGGAAAGAGCTAGCACTATGGTTTTCTAATCTTTGGTTATAATTCAGAAAACAGGTAGCAGCGGGAGACGTTCCTGCTTGAAGGGAAAGGCCCCTACTCATAGTTATCAAGTTGCGGTGATGTTTTAGGGGTAATATACCTGCTTCTACTAACAGAGAGGTAATAGGGGATAATCGAAATGCTCCTGTGCACAAACGTATTCCTTCATGAAACAATGCATCTAGTGTTTTTAATGTAGCTTCTGAGGCAGATGAATATATTGGGCAACAATATTTTATCAAAGATAGTACTGTTGCTTTGTATAACATTAGCATGGTGTTACGTCCAGTTCCCCATTTGGTATGTGATAGTTTTTTCGATATAGCTAGATATTTAACATTTGAACAGAATTTAATTTCAGTATTATGAAGATAAAGCTTAATTGTTTGTTGTTTTAACCATCTTTTATCTTTATAGAAAATTATTGCATTTGTTTTATCTATTGAAAATTGGAATCCTGAATTTGCCCAGTTGGTAATATTTGTGATGGTAATATTGAGGATTCTTTGGGCATGCCTTAGCATGCTACTTGTATAATATATGGCAAAGTCATCAACATACAAGCTGTTTTTAACTCCATTTGGTAAATTTATTGTAATATCATTGATTGCTAAAGCAAGCAAATAGAGTACAGCTTTAAGACAGTGCCTTGGGGGATTCCTTGGGATTCCGTCTTCCAATTCATAAACATTTGAATAGGAATTTTCTATTTGAATTTAGGAAGTTTTATCTGATAGAAAATTTTTTAAAAAAATTGGTAAATGGCCTCTTATACCTTCACAGTGAAGTTTTTGCATGATATTGTGTCTCCATGTTGTATCATATGCTTTTTCTGTCAAAAAAGTATTGCCACTGTTAATTTAATTTCATCATTTTCCAAACTCTAAAGCAGATGACAAGAACTTTGATTGGGTTACTTGCTTTTCCTATGTAGCACGTCAAGAAAGAAATACCCAGTATCCCATTAACTAAAATGCTTATACGTAACTGTCTACTTTAACATTTCACAGCTTAATTTGACAGTTCAAACAAAAATATACATTAAATTATCATATCATACTAAAAAAAATTCAATATCATTTCAAACAAAATACACACCAAAACTATTATCCCAAAACATCCTAAGACATCTTAGATTAACCCTCTTGCGCCGCAGGGGTATAATAAAAATCGTCTCCCGTATGCTGAGGCGGTCTCGGAGTGAGCACCGAAGAGGACAAAATATTTTTTTTCAAAAAATCACAGCGCGCTTAGTTTCCAAGATTAAGAGTTCATTTTTGGCTCCTTTTTTGTCACTGCCTGAAGTTTAGTATGCAACCATCAGAAATGAAAAAAATATCATTATCATAAATAAATAATGCGATATATGATAGCACAAAAACAAAATTTCATATATAATTGTATTCAAATCGTGCTGTGAGCAAAACGGTTAGAGCTAAAGTTAATTATTTTTTCGTTGTATTGTACACTAAATTGCGATCATTTTGGTATATAACACATTGTAAAACGATCAGAGCAACACGAGAAAATATTATCACAAAATGATGCATGAATTCGTAATGCGCGGACGTAAAAAAATGTTTTTTTCAAAAATTCACCATAAATCTAAATATTGTTCTAGACTTCCAATTTGTTTCAAAATGAAGATAAATGATTGAATATTGCTATACTGTAAGCGTTTTAGCTTACAATTGCAGTTTTCGACCATTTCGGAAGAGTTAAATTTGACCGAATGTCAAATTTTTTATATATATATTTTCTATATGCAAATATTTCGAAAATGAGAAAAACTACAACCTTCAATTATTTTTTGTTGTATTCTACATGAAATTGCACACACTTTCATATATAAAACACTATGATACACCTAATATGAAACAGAGCAAATATAACGATAATGCGACGTACGCATTTCAGAGATTTGCAGCGGAGAACCCGTGCACAGAGGGAAGGAAAGTTTTTTTTTTTTTTTTTAATTCACCATAAATCTAAATATTGTGCTAGAGATTTTGAATTTGTTTCAAAATGAAGATAAATGACTGAATATTACTAGACTGTAAGAGTTTTAGCTTACAATTGCATTTTTCGACCATTTCGGTATAGTCAAAGTTGACCGAACATGGTTTATTTTTCTATTTATCGTGATTTATATGCAAATATTTCAAAAATGAGAAAAGCTACAACCTTCAATCCTTTTTAGTTATATTTTACATGAAATTGCACACATTTTTATATATAAAACTTTATGTAACGGCTTATTTAAAATGGTGTAAACATTACGACAATTGCACGAAAAAAGTTCTGATTTTTTCGGAAGTTCCACGCAGACGTAAGGAAAATGCTTTTTTTTTTTTTCATAAATTCACCATAAATCGAAATATTGTGCTAGAGACTTCCAAATCGTTGCAAAATGAAGGTAAATGATTGAATATTACTAGAATATAAGAGTTTTAGCTTACAATTACGCTTTTCGACCATTTCGGTAGAGTCAAAGTTGACCGAAGGTTGAAATTTTGGCACATCGTTATTTATATGAAAATATTTAAAACTGATAAAAGCTACAACCATGGGTTGTTTTTAGTTGTATTGTGCATGAAATTGCGCACATTTCCATATATAAAACTTTATGTAACAGAAAATTTAAAATGGTGCAAACATTACGACAATCGCACAAAAAAATTTATCGGAATAGTTACCGCGAGGACGTAAGGAAAAAGTTTTTTTCATAAATTCACCATAAATCAAAATATTGTGCTAGAGACATCCAATTTGTTGCAAAATGAAGGTAAATGATTGAATATTACTAGAATATAAGAGTTTTAGCTTACAATTACGTTTTTCGACCATTTTGGTAGAGTCAAATTTGACCAAAGGTTGAAATTTTGCCACTTATCGTTATTTATATGAAAATATTTCAAAACTGATAAAAGCTACAATCATAAGTATTTTTTTATTGTATTCTACAAGAAATTGCGCACATTTTCATATATAATACTCCATGTAACAGCTAATTTAAAATGGTGCAAAAATTATGTCAAAGTGACGAAATAATTTCCGAGATGTGTCACTGATACTTTTAAGTGCACTAAGAAAGAAATTAGCGCTTGCGCGCCTGCGTAACGATTATAAACAAAACAATGCCTTGATCGGTGAGCTCCGAGCATCCCCCAAGGCCGCGTGATTCAAAAGTTTTCGGCTAGCAGGCCTGCAAGTATTTTTGCGCAAATTTTTTAAAAACTTTTTTATGTCGACGTTTAATACGTCCAATCGGCACCCGGGAGATAATTTATCTCGACGTTTAATACGTCTAATCGGCGTAAGAGGGTTAAGTACCCTTTTACAACTGTTACGCTTAAAAATCGGACGCCCCTATAATGCTTATAACAATGATTTACTCATTTTTCAAATATTAATATTAATGTAAACATCAAAATATCTATAAAAATGTTAAATACAAATTAAATAAATCTTAAGTACATATTAAATATATATGACAACTAATCAAGTTACCCCCTTTACTGTATACAGTGGACCCCCCATATTCGCGTTCAATGGATTCGCGGACTCACACATTTGTGGATTTCTCTCGGGAACATTTCCCCGCATTATTCGCGAAAATTCGCACATTAGCAGTATTTTACATTGAGAAATATCCACAAATTCCTGGGTTTTTTTTATCAATTTTCATCATAAAATGCACTTTTTGTGATAAAACTATTAAAAAAAAAAAAACAAAAAAAGAGTATAAAAATTTTAAGTGGATTTTTTCTTGAGCTTTAACTAAACAAAACAAGGCTAGGCCTGTTTTACGCGTATTTATAGGGGTTCCAAACATTCGCAGGTTTTAACTATTCAAGGGGGGTCAGGTACGCATCACCCCCCAATACGGGGGAACCACTGTACATAAGCCATTTTCTCTCACAGTACTTAAGTATTAACCCTTTTAAAATATCACTAATTTGCTTTTCTAAAGTATAACAACAAAGCGGTTTATCACTATTACTGTATTTTTTCATATTATGTAACTAAATATTGATTTTCATGATAAAAACTATTTACTCTCTCTCTCTTTACCAAGATGAGAGATTTTTATGGTACACATAAGTATAATATGTTTATTAATATTTTCTAATAATAATAATAATAATAATAATAATAATAATAATAATAATAATAATAATAGTAATAATAATAATAATAACACCTGTAATAACAAAATCATATGTGAAAGTATTTCTTTCTCTCTCTCTCTCGCTCTCTCTCTCTCTCTCTCTCTCTCTCGCTCTCTCTCATAGAGATGTATGTTTTTTGTATGATAAATGATTTACTAATTTTCAAATATCAATATTATAATACCCTCTTACGCCGAAGCCCTAAAAACCATAATGTCTCCCGTATGCCAAGGCTGGTTTGGAGTGAGCGCGGAAGCGGAAAATAATTTTTTTTTTTTCAAAAAATCACAGCGCGCTCAGTTTTCAAGATTAAGAGTTCATTTTTGGCTCCTTTTTTTGACATTGCCTGAAGTTTAGTATGCAACCATCAGAAATGAAAAAAAAAATATCATTATCATATATAAATAATGCGACATATCGGGTTAGCGACAAGAAAAAAAATCATACATAATTGTATTCAAATCAAGCTGTGCGAAAAACGGTTAAAGCTAACGAGTTACTTTTTATTATTGTTGTATTGTAAACTAAATTGCGATCATTTTGATATATAACATTGTAAAATGATCAAAGCAACACAGAACAAATATTATCACAAAATGATGAATGAATTCGTAATGCGCGGACATAAATTTTTTTTTTTTCACAAATTCACCATAAATCTAAATATTGTTCTAGAGACTTCCAATTTGTTTCAAAATGAAGACAAATGATTGAATATTACGATACTGTAAGAGTTTTAGCTTAGAATTGCAGTTTTCAACCATTTCGGACGAGTTAAAGTTGAACGAATGTCGAAATTTATATATATATATTTTTTATATGCAAATATTGCAAAAATGAGAAAAGCTACAGCCTTCAAATATTTTTGTTTGTATTCTTCATGAATTTGCGCACATTTTCATATATGAAACTCTATAAAACGCCTAACATGAAAAGGAGCAAATATTAGGAGAATGCGACGTACACATTTCGGAGATTTGCAGCCGCGAATCGGCGCGCGGAGGGATAGAAAGTTTTTTTTTTTAAATTCACCATAAATCTAAATAGTTGTGCCTAGACACTTTGAAATTTGTTTTCAAAATGAAGATAAAATGGACTGTATATTACATATTACTAGATTGTAAAAGTTTTAGCTTACAATTGCGTTTTTTTACTATTTCGTGATTTATATGCAAATATTTCGAAAAAGAGAAAAGCTACAACCTTCAATCATTTTTAGTTTTATTCTAAATGAAATTGCACACATTTTCATATATAAAACTTTATGTAACGGCTAATTTTAAATGGTGCAAACATTTCGAAAATCGCAAGAAAAAATTTCTGATTTTTTTCGGAAGAGTTACCGCACAGACGTAAGGAAAATTTTTTTTTTTTCATAAATTCACCATAAATTGAAATATTGTGATAGAGACTTCCAAATTGTTGCAAAATGAAGGTAAATGATTGAATATCACTAGAATATAAGTGTTTTAGCTTACAATTGCGTTTTTCGACCATTTTTTCCGTAGAGTCAAATTGACCAAAGGTTGAAATTTTTTGCACTTATCGTTATGTGAAAATATTTCAAAACTGATAAAAGCTACAACCATGGGTTGTTTTTAATTGTATTGTGCATGAAATTGTGCACATTTCCATATATAAAACTTTATGTAATGGCAAATTTAAAATGGTGCAAACATTAGGACAATCGCATGAAAAAATTTATCGGAAGAGTTACCGCGCGGACGTAAGGAAAAAGTTTTTTCATAAATTCACCATAAATCAAAACATTGTGCTAGAGACGTCCAATTTGTTGCAAAATGAAGGCAAATGATTGAATATTACTAGAATATAAGATTTTTAGCTTACAATTGCGTTTTTCGACCATTTTGGTAGAGTCAAAGTTGACCGAAGGTTGAAATTTTGGCACATCGCTATATGAAAATATTTCAAAACTGATAAAAGCTACAATAATGAGTATTTTTTTGTTGTATTCAACATGAAATTGCGCACATTTTCATATATAATACTTCATGTAACGGATAATTTAAAATGGTGCAAAAATTATGTCAAAGTGACTAAATAATTTTTGAGATGTGTTTCTGATACTTTTTTGTGCGATAAGAAAGAAATTCGTGCTTGCGCGCCTGCGTAAGGATTGTAAACAAACAACTTCTTGATCCGTGAACTCCCAGCATCCCCCAAGGCGCGTGATTCAAAAATTTTCGGCTGGTAGGCCTATAGGTATTTTTCCGCGAATTTAAAAAAAAAACTTTTTTGAGTCGACGTAAAATCCGTCCAATCGGCATACGGGAGACATTTTGACGTAAGAGGGTTAATGTAAACAGCAATAATATAAATTCATTAAAGAAAATACTAAAGTGAATTAGCAAGATTTTAGTTTATAAATAAAAAATTATGTAAGAATGAATGAAAATCCATTCTACCCTGCATCTTGTCTTTGAACTCCAGGTAGCCAAGCTGAGATGGCTGGGGTCCAACAGCTGTCCAATATATCAAGTAATGTGACAGGAGAGGAAGTGTTACCCACTCAAGATCATACAAAACCTCCTCTCCTCTCCTCTCTCTCTCTTCTCTCTCTCTCTTCTCTTCTCTCTCTCTATCTCTCCCTCCTCTATCCGCCATTTCTCTCACCCTCTCTCTCATCTCTCTCTCTCTCTTACTTACTTATGTTTCTTTGTTTTTTAGTATAAATAAATTATTTACCTTATAACTAATTTTCAAATATTAATAAGATTAATTAAAAAATAGTGATTCCCAGTCTTTTTATCCACTTGGAGGAAGGTGGCGGGGTAGGGGAAGTAAATGACAGTTTGATATAAGAATTGAATTGGCTGAGGCAAAGGATTCGGAGTCTAGGCGTTATTCTCTCTCTCTCTCTCTCTCTCTCTCTCTCTCTCTCTCTCTCTCTCTGTAAGGGTAATGAAAGATGTATTCAAAATGATTACTGTAAAGTCTTTTATAATAAAGCATGTTATACAGTATTTAAAATATTCACTAATTATTTCCATATTATTTTCCCGTAAAAAGCAGATTGGAAAATAAAATGAAAATAATTGGTGAATATTTTAAATACTGTACAACTTGCTTTATTACAAAAAACTTTACAGTAATATTTTGAATACATCTTTCATTACCCTTACAGAGAGAGAGAGAGAGAGAGAATAACTCCTAGACTCTGACTCCTTCCCCTCCGCCAATTCAATTCGTATATCAAACTGTCATTTACTCCCCCGCCCACCTTCCTCCAAGCAGATAAAGACTGGGAATCACTATTTTTTTGTATTAATCTTATTAATATTTGAAAAAATTAGTTATGGGGCAAAACATTTATCTATACTACAAAACAAAGAAACATACGTAAGTGAGAGAGAGAGAGAGAGAGAGATGGAGAGAGAGAGAGGAGAGAGAGAGAGGAGAGAGAGAGAGAGAGAATTTTATTGTTTAATCTCATTGAACTTAATATTATTTGAAAATTAGTACTGTACATTATTTTACCATAAAATGTAGTAATGCCCTTAAAGATATACTTGTACATACACTTTCAGCACACTGGAAAATAAAATGAAAATAATTAGCAAATATTTTAAATATTGTAAAATATGCTTCATCATAAAAAATCTTTAAAGCAATATAATTTTTCAATACATCTTACATTACCCAGAGAGAGAGAGAGAGAGAAGAGAGAGAGAGAGAGAGAGAGAGAGAGAGAGAGAGAGAATATATTATGCTCAGTATGAGGCCCAACCTGGAATGAGATTAATTGATGCATAACATTATAAGAATGCTGTAAATAATTTTTAGTCACATAATATGAAAAAATACAGTAATAAGTGAATAGTGTTGCTCTGCAAAGAAAAAGCAAATTAATAAAATTTTAGTGATATGGTCGATAAAAAATTTGCAAATTAGTGAAAGTTCCCAGTGGAAAAGTAAATCCGCGACAAAATGGACTGCAGAAATGTGAAACGTATAAAACTGGGGGAGCACTGTAGTTAGAATGCTGAAAGCAAATGAAGAAGATACAGAATGCAACCTGAACAACTTGGAATGGGTGGGGCTCAGGTATTTCCTAGTTGCTGTATTTTGGGTTTCCCACTTTAGCCCACTTTCTGTAAAACTCAAATGTAATGGAAAAACATACATGCACTTGAACGGCCCTTCACTTACAAAACCCTAGGAATGAATATAAATGATGATTAAAACAAATAAAATAATGAATTTATACAAGCGATCTTTTGTTCCATATCTGAACCTCCTTGTATAATCCATAAAATTCAGTGAAAGCAAGTATATTAAGAAGGAGAACTGGGAAGTCAATAAAGAAAGGGCAATAATATATGTAGGAATGATGGAAAGGAGCAATAATATAGTACATTAGCCTCACATGTGTAGCTCGAGAGAGAGGATGAGAGAGACCGAGAGAGAGGCGAGAGAGAGAGACGAGAGAGAGAGAGAGAGAGAGAGGAGAGAGAGAGAAGAGAGAGAGAGAGAGAGAGAGAGAGACCCAAATGTATACCTTATGTAACATCTTACATAAAATTTACCTTAAATTATAATCATATTACTGTATTAATCTTAGAGATTGTATTAACCCTCTTACGCCGAAGGGGTATAATAAAAATCATCTCCCGTATGCTGAGGCGGTCTCGGACGTGAGCGCCGAAGCAGAAAAAATATTTAATTAAAAAAATCACAGCGTGCTTAGTTTTCAAGATTAAGAGTTCATTTTTGGCTCCTTTTTTTGTCATTGCCTGAAGTTTAGTATGCAACCATCAGAAATGAAAAAATCATATCATATATAAATAATGCAATATATGATAGCGCAAAAACAAAATTTCATATATAATTGTGTTCATTTTTTTTCGTTGTATTGTACACTAAATTGCGATCATTTTAGTATATAATACATTGTAAAACGATCAAAGCAACACAGAGAAAATATTATCACAAAATGATGCATGAATTTGTAACGTGCGGACGTAAAAAAAATGTTTTTTTCAAAAATTCACCATAAATCTAAATATTGCTCTATAGACTTCCAATTTGTTTCAAAATGAAGATAAATGATTGAATATTACTATACTATAAGAGTTTTAGGTTACAATTGCAGTTTTCGACCATTTCGGATGAGTTTTTATATGCAAATATTTCGAAAATGAAAAGAGATACAACCTTCAATTATTTTTTTTGTATTCTACATGAAATTGCGCACATTTTCATATATAAAACTCTATGATACGCCTAATATGAAACGGAGCAAATATAACGATAATGCGATGTACGCATTTCAGAGATTTGCGGCGGAGAATCAGCGCGCGGAGGGAAGGAAAGTTTTTTTTTTTTAATTCACCATAAATCTAAATATTGTGCTAGAGACTTAGAATTTGTTTCAAAATGAAGATAAATGACTGAATATTACTAGACTGTAAGTTTAAGCTTACAATTGCATTTTTCGACTATTTCAGTAGAGTCAAAGTGACCGAACGCGGTTTTTTTTCTATTTACAGGCAGTCCCCGGGTTACGACGGGGGTTCCGTTCTTAAGACGCGTCGTAACCCGAAAATCGTCGTAAGCCGGAACGACGTTGTTGAAAACTTGTCCACAGGGAAAATTTCACTAATTTGGAATTTTTCTTAGGGCCATATCTCTAAAATTATCACTAATTTACTTTTTTCATGTGCAACACTGTGTATTCAAAAATTACTGTATATTTTCATTAAAATACAAGAGAGAGAGAGAGAGAGAGAGAGAGAGAGAGAGAGAGAGAGAGAGAGAGAGAGAGAGAGATTACATAAAGCCATTAAATTCGTTGACCATTGTATGGCATTGTTACTTTCCCAGCTCCGAGTGTCACTGGAGTTATGAGGTAGGGAAATTGATATAGAAAAAGACGAAGGGAAGAATTATTATTATTATTATTATTAAATAACTGAAATTATCAATTAACATTTTACATACTAGTACCATAAAAATTCTTTCATCTCGGTAAGAGAGAGAGAGAGAGAGAGAGAGAGAGAGAGAGAGAGAGAGAGAGAGAGAGAGAGAGAGAGTGTTTATCTCTCTCTGTTCTCTCAAAAAATACTTATAACGCTTCCAGCAAAAGAGAGGGAGGGAGTTACCACTATGACACATTATTATCTTGTGTGGCAAAAGAGAGAGAGAGAGAGAGAGAGAGAGAGAGAGAGAGAGAGAGAGAGAGTTAACCTTAATTAAAAGTGACATGGATAGATTAGTATTGTATTTCTTTAAAATACTATCACATATGAATTTTGTAATTACAGTTATTATTATTAGATCATTATTATTATTATCATTTAAAAAGTATTAAAAACAAATAGTACAAGTACATAAAAAATCTCGAGTCTCAGTAAATGTGAGAGAGAGAGAGAGAGAGAGAGAGAGAAGAGAGAGAGAGAGAAGAGAGAGGGGGGGGGGAAATTTCATGAGCACTTGATTGCAACACAGCAGCTCTTCCCCCTCCTGGCTGTCACAGAACTTGATATATCTGACAGTTTTAGTACCTGGAGTTAGAGAAAGGTTACTGAAAGAAGACTGGGATTTCCTTCATTCTTCCATAATTCTTTAAATATATAAGCTAAAATCTTGCTAATTCACTATGGTACTTTCTTTAATGAATTGATATCATTGCTGTATAAATAATATAAAATATTTGAAAATAGTAAATAATTTATTTATCATACAAAAAAACATACATCTTTGTAGTAGAGAGAGAAAGAGAGAGAGAGAGAGAGAGAGAGAGAGAGAGCAGAGAGAGAGAGAGATAGAGAGAGAGAGAGAGAGAAGGAGAGAGAGAGAGAGAGAGAGAGAGAGGAGAGAGAGGAGAGAGAATTATCATTTTTATTATGCGATATCATTTCAACTTGTTAAACTTACTAATACAGTATTAATCAAAATTAATATTTGAAAATTAGTAAATTATTTTTGTATTATAAAAATGTATTTAGTCATGAAAATAAACATCAAAATACACTAATTAGTGATAATTTTCGTCCAAAAATACAAAGAGAAGAGAGAGAGAGAGAGGAGAGAGAGAGAGAGAGAGACTGAGAAGAGAGTACAGAGAGAGAGAGAGAGAGAGAAACTATGGTTTTTATATCCAAGTCTAAGTAGAGTATAAATGGATTCTTTAAGTGAAATAATGTTTCAATGATATTTTGCTGTTTTGTATTAAAGGATATGTATACTGTTTGAGAATGCGTTCCTTATCCTTGACTATGGTTACCATACAGTTTAATAGCGTAAATTAATTTATGCGCCCTCGGCTTAGAAACTAGTTCTGCGTATGAGGTATCGTTAAAAAGCATAAAAAACCGTCGTAACCTTGGAATTTGCGTTGTAATCTAACCAGAAACTTAGTTTTGTTAATTATGTACAGTGGACCCCCCGTATTCGCGTTCTCCGGATTCGCGGACTCACACATTCGCGGATTTCTCTCGGGAACGTTTCCCTACATTATTCGCGGAAAATTCGCGCATTCGCTGTATTTTTCTATGAGAAATATCCACAAATTCCTGGTTTTTGTTATCAATTTCATCATAAAATGCACTTTTTGTGATAAAACTATTAAAAAAACCAAGTATGAAAATTTTTAGTGGTTTTTCTTAAGTTTTAACTAACAAAATAGGCTGTTTTAGCCTTTTTATAGGGGTTCCAAACATTCGCGGATTCTAACTATTCACGGGGGGGGGGGGGGGGGGGGGGGGGGGGGGGGGGGGGGGGGGGGGGGGGGGGGGGGGGGGTCTGGTACGCATTCCCCGCGAATACGGGGGGACCACTGTATACTGGAAACAAGCAATGATTTTTTCATTATTTGCACTTTTGGACTGTTATAAACTGCGCATTCCAAGCTAGTGTATTCATTCACTCGGAAACTAGTTCCGCATATGAGGCGTCACTAAAAAAATTAAAATAATACGACATAAAAAGTGTCGTAAATCATCATAACCTCAAAATTTTTGTTGTAATCTAACCAAAAACTTATTTTTTAATATACTGTGCTAAACTATAAAGGATTCTTATCATAGTATGCTTTTTTTAAAAGCGTCGTTAACTCGGAGCGTCGGAAGCGTCAGCGTCGTAACCAAGGGCGGATTTTTCAATGAATATTCAAGAAAAAGCGTCGTAACCTCGGAACGTCGTAAGCCGGAGCCGTCGTAACCCGGGGACCGCCTGTGTTGTGATTTATATGCAAATATTTTGAAAATGAGAAAACCTACAACCTTCAATCATTTTTTGTTGTATTCTACATGAAATTGCGCACATTTTCATATATAAAACTTTATGTAACAGTTAATTTAAAATGGTGTAAACATTACGACAATCACACAAAAAAATTTCTGATTTTTTTCGGAAAAGTTACCACGCGGACATAAGGAAAATTTTTTTTTTTTTTTTTCATAAATTCACCATAAATCGAAATATTGTGCTAGAGACTTCCAATTTGTTGCAAAATGAAGGTAAATGATTGAATACTACTAGAATATAAGTGTTTTAGTTACAATTGCATTTTTTGACCATTTCGGTAGAGTCAAAGTTGACCGAAGGTTGAAATTTTGGAACTTATCGTTATTTATATGAAAATATTTCAAAACTGATAAAAGCTACAACCATGGGTTGTTTTTAGTTGTATTGTGCATAAAACTGCGCACATTTCCATATATAAAACTTTGTGTAACGGCAAATTTAAAAGGGTGCAAACATTACGACAATCGCACAAAAAAATTTATCGGAAGAGTTACCGCACGGACGTAAGGAAAAAGTTTTTTTCATAAATTCACCATAAATCAAATTATTGTGCTAGAGACGTCCAATTTGTTGCAAAATGAAGGTAAATGATTGAATATTACTAGAATATAAGAGTTTTAGCTTACAATTACGTTTTTCGACCATTTTGGTAAGAGTCAAAGTTGACCAAAAGGTTGAAATTTTGGCACTTATCATTATTTATATGAAAATATTTCAAAACTGATAAAAGCTACAATCATGAGTATTTTTTCGTTGTATTCTACATGAAACTGCGCACATTTTCATATATAATACTCCATGTAACGGCTAATTTAAAATGGTGCAAAAACTATGTCAAAGTGACGAAATAATTTCTGAGATGTGTCACTGATACTTTTTAGTGCAATAAAAAAGAAATTCACACTTGCGCGCCTGCAAAATGATTGTAAACAAAACAACGCCTTGATCGGTGAGCTCCCAGCATCCCCTATGGCGCGTGATTCAAAAGTTTTCAGCTGGTAGGCCTAAAAGTATTTATCCGGGAATTAAAAAAAAAATTGTTTATATCGACGTTTGATACGTCCAATCGGCACCCGAGAGACAATTTATCTCGACGTTTAATACATCCAATCGGCGTAAGAGGGTTAATATAATTTCAAAGTAATCCTGAACATTAGTACCCTTAAAGGTATACAGTGGTCCCTCCATATTCGCTGGGGATGCGTAGCAGACCCCCATGAATAGTTAGAACCCGCAAATAGTTGGAACCCCTATAAAAATGCTGAAAACAGCGTATTTTGCTAGTTAAAACTCAAGAAAAACCGACTAAAAATGTTTATACTTGGTTTTTTAAATACAGGCAGTCCCTGGGTTACAACGGGGATTGTCGTAAGCCAGAACATTGTCAAACATCCTAAGATAACCTTACTTTCAATGCTTTAGGTGCATTCAAAACTAGGTAAACTGCATTCTTATTGCATTTTTCATAAAAAAAACTTTAAATATTGATTATTTTGCATTTTTGGTGGTCGTTTTTCAACAATCTCCAGAATCAGGGTTTGTAGGGCGTCGGAACTCTGGAACATGCGTCGTAACTCTGGAACATGCGTCGTAACCCTGGAAATAATTTCTGATGAATATAATTGAAAAGCGTCGTAACCTCGGAACGTCGTAAGCCGAGACTGTCGTAACCCGGGGACTGCCTATAAGTAGTTTTATCGCAAAAAACGTATTTTATGATGAAATTGATAAAAAATCCAGGAATTTGTGGATATTTCTCATAGAAAACTAACGCGAATATGCGAATTTTGCAGGGAAAAGTTCCCGAGAGAAATCCGAGACTGAGAGTCCGTGAATCCAGAGAACGCGAATACGGGGGTATATGTACTGTATACATACATACATACGTCTAACGTGATAGTTACCACTATGACATACGTATCTTGTGGAGAGAGAGAGAGAGAGAGAGAGAGAGAGAGAGAGAGAGAGAGAGAGAGAGAGAGAGAGAGAGAGAGAGAGTTGTCTTTACAGTATTTAAAAGGGTGAAATGGTAAGACTGTTGTATTTACAATACTCACATATGCATTTTGTAGTTACAGTTATAGTATTATTATACACAGTATAGTATTATTATTGGAAAATATTTATAATAAACTTATAACATCCATGTACCATAAAAATGATCTCATCTCAGTAGGAGAGAGAGAGAGAGAGAGAGAGAGAGAAATTGCATAAAAACCATTAAAACCCTTGACCATTATATGGCACTATTCACCTCCTGTCACATTACTTGACATATTTGACAGCTTCCGGAGCTTGAGCTTCTCTGGAGTTGAGAGAAGGTACGAAAATTGATACAGAGAAAGACGAAGGGACAAATCCTTTTCATTTAAACATAGTTATATTATTATCATTATTATTGTAATTAGGAACCAGACCCTCTCTCAAGCATACTTTATTAAAAGTAATGGCTACTTCAGCAGCGTTACACTTGTAGAGATTCTTCTCCATTTTCCGAATAGCGGCTTTTTCTGTATACTTAGACAGGCTAGTAGAGCGCTTATGGAGGTCATGATCAAATACAGTCAAAATTGGTGTATATATTTGAATTTTACAGATAAACTATGATACCATAGTCATCAAAGTCATTAACGATATATATATATCTATCTCTCTCTGTCTCTCCCTCTCTCTCTCTATCTCTCCCTCTCTTTCTTGAAGCAAGCGAGCTTTCATCTGGAGATGCCAGACATCCTCGGGCTGGGAAGCTGAGGGTGGACTGACGAAAGCGTTTCTAATTTTTTCGGCAGAGTTACCGTGCGGACATAAGGAAAAAGTTTTTTAAAAAATTTACCATAAATCAAAATATTGTGCTAGAGACTTCCAATTTGTTGCAAAATGAAGGTAAATGATTGAATATTACTAGAATGTAAGTTTTAGCTTACAAGTGTGTTTTTTTACCATTTCAGTAGAGTCAAAGTTGCCCAAACGTTGAAATTTTGGCACATCGGTATTTATATGAAAATATCTCCATACTGATAAAAGCTACAACCATGGGTTGTTTTTAGTTGTACTCTACATGAAAATGCACACATTTTCATATATAAAACTTTATGTAACGGCTATTATAAAACGGTGCAAACATTACGACAATCTGATGAAAGAATTTGTGATTTTTTCGGCAGAGTTACCGCACGGACGTAAGGAAAAAGTTTTTTTTCAAAAATTCACCATAAATCAAAATATTGTGCTAGAGACTTCCAATTTGTTGCAAAATTAAGGTAAATGACTGAATATTACTTGAATGTAAGTTTTAGCTTACAATTGTGTTTTTCTACCATTTCAGTCGAGTCAAAGTTGACCAAAGGTTGAAATTTTGGCACTTATCGTTATATGAAAATATTTCGATACAGATAAAAGCTACAACCATGGGTTGTTTTTTGTTGTATTCTACATGAAATTGCACACATTTTCATATATAAAAGTCTATGTGACGGCTAATACAAAACGGTGCAAAAATTACGACAGTGACGAAATAATTTCGAAGATGTATCGCTGAGGCTTTTTAGTGCGAGAAGAAATTCGCTCATGCTCGCCTGGGTAACGCTAGTTAACAAAACAATAGCTTGATCAGTGAACTCCCAGCATCCCTCAAGGCTCGATTCAAAATTTTTTGCCAAGTAGGCAGGCCTATTACTATTTTTCTGCGAATATTTAAAAAAACTTTTTTGAGTCAACGTATTTTACGTTAACCCTCTTACGCCGAAGCGGTAAAAAAAAAATTGTCTCCCGTGTGCCGGAGGTGTTTCAGAGTGAGCGCGGAAGCGGAAAAAATATTTTTTTCAAAAAATCACAGCGCGCTTAGTTTTCAAGATTAGGAGTTCATTTTTGGCTCCTTTTTTTGTCATTGCATGAAGTTTAGTATGCAACCATCAGAAATGAAAAAAATTATCATTATCATATATAAATAATACGATATATGATAGCGCAAAAACAAAATTTCATATATAATTGTATTCAAATCGCGCTGTGCGCAAAACGGTTAAAGGTAACAAGTTACTTTTTTTTTGTTGTAATGTACACTAAATTGCCATCATTTTGGTATATAACACATTGTAAAACAATCAAAGCAACACAGAGAAAATATTATCACAAAATAATGCATGAATTCGTAACGCACGGACGTAAACAAATATTTTTTTCAAAAATTCACCATAAATCTAAATATTGTCCTAGATACTTCTTTAATTTCTTTCAAATGAAAACAAAATCGATGAAGATACTATACTGTAAGAGTATTAGCTTACAATTGCAGTTTTCGACCATATCTAAAGAGTTAAAGTTGACTGAATGTCGAATTTTTTTATATATATATATTTTTTATATGCAATTATTTCGGAAATAAGAAAAGCTACAACCTTCAAATATTTTTCGTTTCATTCTACATGAAATTGCACACATTTTCATATATAAAACTCTATGAAATGCCTAATATGAAACGGAGCAAATATAACGAAAATGCGACGTACGCATTTCGGAGATTTGTGGCGGAGAATCCGCGCGCGGAGGGAAGGAAAGATTTTTTTTTAAATTCACCATAAATCTAAATATTTTGCTAGAGACTTCGAACTTGTTTCTAGATGAAGATAAATGACTGAATATTACTAGACTGTAAGAGTTTTAGCTTACAATTGTGTTTTCGACCCATTTCGGTAGTCAAAGTTGACCGAACGTGGTTTTTTTTCTATTTATCGTGATTTATATGCAAATATTTCGAAAATGAGAAAAGCTACAACCTTCAATTATTTTTTGTTGTATTCTAAATAAAATTGCGCACATTTTCATATATAAAACTTTATGTAACGGCTAATTTAAAATGGTGCAAACATTACGACAATCGCACGTATGATTTTTTCGGAAGAGTTACCGCGCGGACGTAAAGAAAATGTTATTCTTTTCATAAATTCACCATAAATCAAAATATTGTGCTAGAGACTTCCAATTTGTTGCAAAATGAAGGTAAGTGTTTGAATATTACTAGAATATAAGCGTTTTAGCTTACATTGCGTTTTTTACATTCGGTAGTCAAAGTTGACCGAAGGTTGAAATTTTGGCAATTATCGTTATTTATATGAAAATATCTCAAAACTGATAAAAGCTACAACCATGGGTTGTTTTAGTTGTATTGTGATGAAATTGCGCACATTTCCATATATAAAACTTTTATATAACGGCTAATTTTAAAATGATGCAATATTACCAACAATCGCATGTATGATTTTTTTCGGAAGAGTTACAGCGCGGACATAAGGAAAAAGTTTATTCATAAATTCACCATAAATCGAAATATTGTGCTAGAGACTTCCAATTAGTTGCAAAATTAAGTTAAATTATTGAATATTACTAAAATATAAGAGTTTTAGCTTACAATTGCGTTTTTCGACCATTTCGGTAGAGTCAAAGTTGACCAAAGGTTGAAATTTTGGCAATTATCGTTATTTATATGAAAATATCTCAAAACTGATAAAAGCTACAATCATGAGTATTTTATTGTTGTATTCTACATAAAAATGCACACATTTTCATATATAATACTTTATGTAACGGCTAATTTACAATGGTACAAAAATTATGTCAAAGTGACGAAATAATTTCCGAGATGTGTCACATATACTTTTTAGTGCGGCAAGAAAGAAATTCGCGCTTGCACGCCTGCGTAACGATTGTAAACAAAACAACACCTTGATCCGTGAACTCCCAGCATCCCCCAAGGCGCGTGATTCAAAAGTTAGGCTGGTAGGCCTATAAGTATTTTTCAGCGAATTTAAAAAAAAAACTTTTGTAAGTCGACGTAAAATACATCCAGTCGGCACACGGGAGTAAAAAAATGTCGACGTAAAATACGTCCAGTCGGCGTAAGAGGGTTAATTAACCCTTTAACGCCAATTGGATGTATTTTACATTGAGATAAATTGTCTGTCGGGTGCCGATTGGACGTATTTTACGTCGACATAGAAGTTTTTTTTAAAATTCGCGGAAAAATACTTATAGAACTACCAGTCAAAAACTTTTGAATCATGCGCCTTGGGGGATGCTGGGAGTTCACGGATCAAGGCGTTGTTTTGTTTACAATCGTTACGAAGGCGCGCATGCACAAATTTCTTCTTAACGCAGTAAAAAATATCAGTGACACATCTCGGAAATTATTTTGCCACTGACATAATTTTTGCACTATTTTAAATTAGCAGTTACATGGAAATAAATATATGAAAATGTGTGCAATTTCTTGTAGAATACAACAAAAAAATACTCATGATTGTAGCTTTTATCAGTTTTGAAATATTTTCATATAAATAACGATAAGTGCCAAATTTCAACGCAATTGTAAGCTAAAACTCTTATATTCTAGTAATATTCAATCATTTACCTTCATTTTGCAACAAATTGGAAGTCTCTAGCATAATATTTCGATTAATGGTGAATTTACGAAACAAAAGATTTTTCCTTACGTCCGCATGGTAACTCTTCTGAAAAAATCATATGTGAGATTGTCGTAATGTTTGCACCATTTTAAATTAGCCGTTACATAGTTTTATATATGAAAATGTGCACAATTTCATGTAGAATACAACATAAAGTAATTGAAGGATGTAGCTTTTCTTATTTTTGAAATATTTGCATATAAATCATGATAAATAGAAAAAAAACCATGTTCGGTCAAATTTGACTCTACCGAAATGGTCGAAAAACGCAATTGTAAGCTAAAACTCTTACAGTCTAGTAATATTCAGTCATTTATCTTAATTTTGAAACAAATTCAAAGTCTCTAGCACAATATTTAGATTTATGGTGAATTTAAAAAAAAAAAACTTTCCTTCCCTCAGCGCGCGGATTCTCTGCCGCAAATCTCCGAAATGCGTACGTCGCATTCTCGGAATATTTGCTCCGTTTCATATTAGGCGTTTCATAGAGTTTTATATATGAAAATGTGCACAATTTCATGTAGAATACAAAAAAAATAATTGAAGGTTGTTGCCTTTCTCATTTTTGAAATATTTGCATATAAAAAAATATATAAAAAAATTCGACATTTGGTCAACTTTAACTCGTCCGAAATGGTCGAAAACTGCAATTGTAAGCTAAAACTCTTACAGTATAGTAATATACAATCATTCATCTTCATTTTGAAACAAATTGGAAGTCTCTAGAACAATATTTAGATTTATGGTGAATTTTTGAAAAAAACATTTTTTTACGTCCGCACGTTACGAATTCATGCATCATTTTGTGATAATATTTTCTCTGTGTTGCTTTGATAGTTTTACAATGTGTTATGTACCAAAATGATCGCAATTTAGTGTACAATACAAAGAAAACAAATTAACTCGTTAGCTTTAACCGTTTTGCTCACAGCGCGATTTGAATACAATTATATATGAAATTTTGTTTTCGCGCTATCATATACCACATAAGTATTTATATATGATAGATATTTTTTTTCATTTCTGATGGTTGCATACTAAACTTCAGGCAATGACAAAAAAAGGAGCCAAAAATGAACTCTTAATCTTGTAAACTAAGCGCAATGTGATTTTTTTGAAAAAAAAAAAATTTTCCGCTTCGGCGCCTACTCCTATACCCCCTCGGCATACAGGAGACGATTTTTATTATACCCCTTCGGCATTTAAGGGTTAAGCACACGACAGACAATTTTCGTTGACGTAAAATACGTCCAAAAGGTGTTTAAGGGTTAAGTAAATCTCATATTATTATGAAATATGATGAAAATAGTTAATGGAATTTTTGTTTTTTACACAAAAAACATGCTCCCTACAATCTAGTTTCACAACAAGCCGTATCTAAGTCATATTTCACCTTAAAAGCCCTTCATATAACTAAAAATAACCATGTCCCATATAAAGTTTCTAGAGATCTATTTATGCTAAACAGAAGAAAGAAAATTCCTCCGATTTGTGTTAAATAAGGCAGAATAAAACTGGCTCTGCCCTCAGCTTATTTTTCCAAACCAAAATCTTATTATACTATAGTAATATAAGACTACATACATTTTTATTGGATACAGTGAAGTAGAGCATAACATTTTATAAGAGCCAAAGAAAAGATGCATATACATTATGTTTGTATTTTTTGAGGGGTCTCTCGGCGCATAAGCTAACTACCGAAAACCAGACAACAGTGTCATCTATTAATGGAAAAAAATAACTAAATCTAGTTCACAACAAGACATATTAAAGACATATTCGAACTTAAAAGCACTTCATATAACAAAAAATAACCCTGTCCCATATAAGTAAGTTTCTAGATGTTAATTTACACTACATAGAAGCAAGAAAATCGTTCTGAATTGAGTTAAATACGGCGAAATAATCTTAACCCTGCCCTCAACTGATTTTTCCAATCCAAAACATGATCAGTTTGTTTGTAAGCCCAAGTAGTTTTTGTTTTCGTGTGTTTTCTCTTGTAAATTACAGTACTACATACTATAAAATTATCACAAAAGATTCTTTATGCTGTCCAAGTTGCATGCTTTGTCAATTTTTTCTGCATACGGTAGCTATATCATATTTTGAAACATTGAATGTTCCTTTCCAAAACTGTGGTTGGGAAAAGGAGGAAGTCTTACAAGTAAGCAAACTGTCACTTGGAAAAAAAAAAATACTAGTAAAATTGTAAAATCATAGATATCTAATACTTATCCTGAAGTCCCATCCAATATTGGAAATTCCTCAACAATTCAAAGTAATTAAAGAACTAATTAAATTAAACTATTGCCAATATATCCTACCTGAGTGCTTTACTTAAAGCATTGGTGAGACTGACATCACTTGTTTCAATGTCGAGGTGATGTGGATCCATGGATACTAAAAAATTTTCCTGGAAAGCACAAACTTTTCAATAACATGGCCTGGTGAAAAATCTTCTGGCTAATAATATAGTCAAATGTTCTACAACAATGAGGCTTCATAAGAATAACCACAGTGCAGCAGTAACAAACAAGAGAGGTCTATAATGAATACACTGTACATGTTATTGCTGGGCATAATTTTTTCTGTTTATTATTTACTTGATTATATACAATACAGTAAATTGCAATATGAAGACCTAGAAATTTACTCTATTGCAGTCTTCACTCACTTTTGCTTCTAAGCTCCACTTTTAGTTTTTGGGTCATGATTACATTTAAGATTTAACAGTTGCATAGCACTATAGATAAGAGAACCATGAAATCCATTAATCAGAGAGAAACTCTTTTGCAGCTTAGAGCCGAGCCAAAGCTTGGCATTCCCCAAACAATAAATGCAGACTCAAATTTCTAAATTCACAGTTTGTAATATTTGTGTTAACATTCAAGTTAGTAAACTAAAAACAAATATAATAAAGTACTCTTAAATTTGATTTTTAGTTTTCTTTGAATTTTCATCTACTGTAATGTGCATTTCATCTGTTTACCTTTGTTCAAATTTTTCTCAACTGTGCATGTCAGCAGTTTGTCAATGTGTATAAGACCTTGTTTTGAGTTTTTAAGATTCAGTTTGATCTTTAGTTTCCTCTGAATTTTCACCCAATTTACATTATCTGAAGCTTTATCCTTGTTTAGATTTTTCTTAAATGTATACGATGCCTGTGGTTTGCCATAATTTATGATTAAATCGTGTATACGTACAGTACTTTGACTCAATGGCAAAATAGACTAATAGTTTACAGAATACATTTATGGACTGTAAGACTTTAGTTTTATTTAAATTTCTACCCAAATGAGTCATCTACAGTTTTATGTCAATAATAGCCACAACACCCAAAAAATATATATTTTTTGTAATAAAATGAAAATGAAGTTTTATAATCATACTTACCAAGGAATTACTTAGCTAATGATTAACCTCATACGGCATCGTAAATTAAAAAAATTTGTGCACCAAGTGACTGTTGCAATGAGGGGGTGACAGGTCCCGCTCACCGAAATGGGAACTTGCAAGAAACTGAAGCCTACAGCATCATTCTTATTTATTGCTGCTAAGTCCATGAAAATCAGAGGGGAGGAGAGTGGGCCCTGATTTAGTACGTAATTACTTTGTAAGTATCTTTATAAAACTTCATTTTATTATAAAAATATTATTTTTATAAAAGTAACTTACCAAGTAATTACTTAGCTGAATCTCACATTGCTAGCGGGGTGGGATGAATGGACTGAACTAACTAAATGCATTAAGGGGGCCGGCCGGAACCCTTATATATTGGGGTATAGGGCGAAAAATGCAAAGTCGTGAACAAATTCATGGAGCTTCACATGGCAATTGAGAATACGTATACAAAATACTTCGTCAAAATTCCTCTTACTTTCGTAGTTACAAGGTAATTAGTTAACATAACTCAATAAGCCTAAAACATTGATCCGTACAAGAAAATGCAATATTTCTTCTATTATCGTAAATTTTTATAATTATTGTCAAAGAAATTGGGAGAAATGGCATCTGTAGACATTCCCCGAGTCGAGAAGGGAGACTTCACTTCAGTCAGCTACCAAGTCCAACCATCAGTGCGAGCACAAACTTCAAGTAGTCTACACGTTCGATTTCACCTCTGACATTCGCTTGCTTTTACGTATGTTTATGTATGTTTCGGCAAGAATTTCATCATGCCAATGAGGAAAAGACGAGGAAGTGAAGAGAGAGGGGAGGGTTGCTTAGTAAGGGTTGCGTAGTAACGCCCCCGTCTTGCCTGACAGCACACATCACACTGTGCCCAAGGCTACGATCTTTGAGCAAAGAGATCTTCATTTATGATAAATAACAAAGTTTTGGTTTTTTAATACCCAAAATGGAATATGAAATTCATAATAATCATGATTTATTAAATTGTCTTTGTAAAAAGAGAGTACACCTTTGAGTTTCACCTCTGACATTCATGTTTGTTTATCTTTGTTTCGGCAAGAATTTCATCATGCCAAAGAGGAAAATACAAGGAAAACATCTCACTAACATACAAAAGAAGAAAATTCGCTGTAATAAGCCAAGTTAGTGAAGGGGAAAGAGAGAGAGTTGCATAGGAAAGAGTGCCACATCTTGCCTCAAGCAGTGCCCCAGGCTACGATATACGTATGAGCAAAGGGATCATCATTTATGATTAAATTATGATAAATACAATAGTTTTGGTTTATTAATACACAAAAAAGAAATATAAATTCATAATAATCATTATTTATTAACACTGTCTTTATAGAAATAAGAAGGAAAACTCTGAACGCCCGTATCTCAAAACTATACTTATTGACCTTCAAAATCTATCTTCTCACTTAGTTTTAAAGCTATAACATTGGAATTTGGTATATAAATCAGGAAGACATTATAGAACAATCAAATAGAGCCCTTTTTTCCAATTTTTGTTTCGTCTTTTTTTTATGAACTTTCCTCTCCTGATTTAAAGGGTTTATTTTTTTAACATATTGAAAAATTCATATCTAGCAAAAAAATGACTTTTAGAAAAAAAAAACTCCTCATTCGATTGGAGGTCTACATCAGGTCTATATATGGTAGTAATCCTAGGTCTTAATATTAAATATCAAGGGAGGAGATAGAATTTGAAAAATAGTTATTTTCGGGATAAATCGCCCTGGCGTCACAAAACCGAAGGTCAGAGGCGAAAATCATATGCAGTTTGGAGATGTCCCAAGTCACCTTATTAACCCTCTTACGCCGAATGGACGTATTAAACGTCGAGTCAAAATGTCTCCCATATGCCGAATGGACGTATCATACGTCGACTCAAAAAAGTTTTTTTTTAAATTTGCAGAAAAATACTTATAGGCCTACCAGCCGAAAACTTTTGAATCACGCGCCTTGGGGGATGCTGGGAGTTCACGGATCAAGGCGTTGTTTTGTTTACAATCGCTACGCAGGCGCGCAAGCGCGAATTTCTTTCTTATCGCCCTAAAAAGTATCAGTGACACATCTCAAAAATTATTTTGTCACTTTGACATAATTTTTGCACCATTTTAAATTATCCTATACATGAAGTATTATATATGAAAATGTGCGCAATTTCATGTAGAATACAACATAAAAATACTCATGATTGTAGCTTTTATCGGTTTTGAAACATTTTCATATAAATAACGATAAGTGCAAAAATTTCAACCTTCGGTCAACTTTGACTCTACCGAAATGGTCGAGAAACGCAATTGTAAGCTAAAACTCTTATATTATAGTAATATTCAATCATTTGCCTTCATTTTGCAACAAATTGGACGTCTTTAGCACAATAATTCGATTTATGGTGAATTTATGAAAAACTTTTTCCTTACGTTCGCGCGGTAACTCTTCCGATAAATTTTTTCGTGCGATTGTCCTAATGTTTGCACCATTTTACATTTGCCGTTACATAAAGTTTTATATATGGAAATGTGCGCAATTTCATGCACAATACAACTAAAAACAACCCATGGTTGTAGCTTTTATCAGTTTTGAAATATTTTCATATAAATAACGTTAAGTGCAAAAATTTTAACTTTCGGTCAACTTTGACTCTACCGAAATAAATGTCGAAAAACGCAATTGTAAGCTAAAACTCTTATAGTTATTATAGTAATATTCAATCATTACCTTCATTTTGCAAACAACTTGGAAGTCTCTAGCACAATATTTTCGATTTAATGGTGAATTTATTGGCAAAAAAAACAATCATTTTCCTTACGTCCGCGCGGTAACTCTTCCGAAAAAATCAGAATTTTTTTTGTGCGATTGTCGAAATGTTTGCACCAATTAAAATAAGCTGTTACATAAAGTTTTATATATGAAAATGTGCGCAATTTCATGTAGAATACAACTAAAAATGATTGAAGGTTGTAGCTTTTCTCTTTTTCCGAAATATTTCCATATAAATCACGATAAATAGAAAAAACCACGTTCGGTCAAATTTGACTACCGAAATAGTTGAAAAACGCAATTGTAAGCTAAAACTCTTACGGCCTAGTAATATTCAGTCATTTATCTTCATTTTGAAACAAATTTGAAGTCTCTAGAACAATATTGTGATTTATGGTGAATTTTTGAAAAATATATTTAACTTCCCTCCGAGCGCCGATTCGCGGCCGCAAGTCTCCGAAATGCGTATATCGCATTATCCTAATATTTACTCCTTTTCATATTAGCCTTTTTATAGAGTTTCATATATCAAAATGTGCGCAAATTCATGAAAAATACAATAAAAAATAATTGAAGGTTGTATCTTTTCCCATCTCCGAAATACGTGCATATAAAAAAATATATATATAAAAATTTCGACATTCGGTCAATTTTAACTCGTCCGAAATGGTCAAAATCTGCAATTCTAATCTAAAACTCTTACATTATCGTAATATTCAATCATTTTTCTTAATTTTGAAACAAATTGGAAGTCTCTAGAACAATATTTAGATTTACGGTGAATTTTTGAAAAAAACATTTTTTTACGTCCGCGCATTACGAATTCGTACATCATTTTGTGATAATATTTTTCCGGTGTTGCTTTTATTGTTTTACAATGTATTATATATATCAAAATGATTGCAATTTAGTGTACAATACAACGAAAAAAAAGTAACTCGTTAGCTTTGACCGTTTTTTGCACAGCGTGATTTCAATACAATTATGTATGAATTTATTTTTTTTCGCTACCATATATCGCATTATTTACATATGATAATGATATTATTTTTCATTTATGATGGTTGCATACTAAACTTCAGGTTATGACAAAAAAAGGAGCCAAAAATGAACTCTTAATCTTCAAAACTAAGCGCGCTGTGATTTTTTGAAAAAATTATTTTTTCCGCTTCTGCGCTCACTCCAAACCGGCCCCGCCATACGGGAGAGGTTTTGATTTTTAGGGCTTCGGCGTAAGAGGGTTAAGTGGTATGAATATCAAAGTCCTGTCCTTAAAAAATGGCATTAGCCAGCCGGCCCTCTTAAAGGAATGTTATTATTGAACTAGAGGAATGGCTAACACTGGCTTACCTGGTAAGAGAGGGAGGGATTCTGTACTGAACACCAGAGCTTACTTGAGGATCCCCTGATCTTCTCCGTTCTCTCCAGGTAACACCTCAATGCTCCGATTGGACAGAGAGCTCTTTCTTCTTTGTCTGAGCCCACTATACCTGTTAAGTTCCTTATACAAAAAGAGCGAGGCCATGGCTTATTAGGATCCTCATTCTTGGCTAGGAAGCCCAAGGTGAGGGGCATACCGCATCGCCTTGGTAGAATCCAACTCTTCCATCAACAGCATGTACACCACTCAGGTGTTTAGCCGTAGCTAAGGCTACTAAAATCAACGTTTTACGTAAAACTTTCTTGAGAGAGGCGGACTTGAGGGACTCAAAGAGAGGGCCCACAAGCCACTTCAACGTTACATCTAGGTTCCCGGAAACCAGTGTAACTTCTGCTTGAAAGTATCGAAAGATTTCACTAAGTCAACAAGATCTTGACTTGCAGAAAGATCCAGATTATGATGCTTAAACACAGAAGAAATTGTGGAAGATGAAAGGTTCTTAGAGGTCCTAAAACAGAGGTGAAAATTGGCAATCTGAGCTACAAATATCTCAGAAGGCAAGAAGTGATGCCTGAAGCACCATTTATGGAACACTGCTCACTTTGAATAGTAGACATTGCTAGTAGACTGGCGTCTGCACCTTGCACTAGCTTCCGCAGCTGCTCTAGAAAATCTCTTTGCTCTGGCGAGTTCTTGACAGTCTGAAGCTGTTCAGAACTTCCTTGACCAGGCTGAAGGGAGGGAATGTGTAGATCCAGGCCCAACCAATCGATCAGCAGTGCGTCCATTGCCCGTGCTCAAGGATCCGGGGCTGGAAAGCAGAAGTTAAGGCGGCGGCTCTTCTTTGATGTTGCGAACAAGTCTATTAGGGGTCTGCCCCATAATTTCCACAGGTCGGAGCAAATCCTGTCATCCAGAGTACATTCGGTGGGAAGCACTTCCTCTGCAGGCTTAACTTATGTCAGGACAATTAATTTCCCCTTAATGAAGCGGGCGACGAGTGTAACTTGATGCTGATGAGCCCACAGAAGTAGCTCTTGCCGTTTCACAGAGGGAAAAGGAGTGTGTGCCCCCATTCCTTGATGTAAGAGAAGGCCATGGTGTTATCAGCATGTACAACCACCATCTTGTATACATACGAGGAGAACTGACGTAGGCCCAGATGAATAGCCTCCAACTCCTTGGCGTTGATGTGGAGTTTCGTTTCTTCTGGAGACCATGTCCCAGAGACCTCCCAAGGCCCTAGGAGGGCTCCCTAGCCCAGATCTGAAGCGTCCGAGTAAAAGTCAAGGTCGGGGTTGGGAGGAAGGAGGGATATCCCCTCAGAATACCTTCTTTCTGGCAGCCACCATTTGAGATAGAATTTTATTTCCTGTGTGATAGGAAAAATCAGTGAGTCTGATTGAGTCTTCCTGTCTAAGTTGGTTTTGAGGAAGAACTGAAGATTTCTCATGTGTACCCCGCCACAAGGAACGAAGGTCTTGACTGAAGAAAGAGTTCCAAGCAGACTCATACACTGTAGGGCCGAGCACGATGGGAGAGAGAGGGCCGAGCACGATGGAAGAGAGAGGAACTTGAAGATTGACTGATGCAGCTCGCGATTCTCTTTGGGGACGGAAAATGAATTGATTGATTACAGTTGGGCCTCAATAATCACGGGGGATAGGGCCCAGAACCCCCCCGTGATAAGTAAATACCCGTGTTATCCTGGTATCCCCCCTAAAAATTGCTTTAAACTGCGTACTTTAATAATTAACCCACCCAAGACCACTATTTCAATATTTATAACTACCTACTTTAGTTCGAGCACCAAATATGTATTCAACTATCACCTTAAACTAAATTCAAGACAGTTTCAAAGTTATTCTTTCCTATCTTCAATTTTCCCTTCATCAGATCAGCAAACAAAAGTATATTACCTAACAATTCCTTTCTATTTTCATGATTTGGCTGCTGCACCAAACTAAAAGTACATAGTATATCTATTTTGTGAATGAACATATTTATGATAAAAAAACATGATTTACTGTAAAGATTACAGCACCCATCTATCATATTAATCTATAAACAGCAAAATACAGCAATAAAAATCTAGTTTTGTCTTTTGTTTACCTTTAGAATCAGCTGATGGATGTTTATTACCAAAACAATTATTTTGGAAAACAATCTAGTTGCTAAAAGAAACGAATTTATTAATGGAATTATTATTATTTTTAACTTTGTACATAATAGTTTATGATATTATAATACAGTAATTCATTCATACATTGAGAGAGAGAGAGAGAGAGAGAGAGAGAGAGAGAGAGAGAGAGAGAGAGAGAGAGAGAGAGAGAGATTAGAGAGAGAGAGAAGCTTGGGATGAGAGTAACTGTTGAACAGCTTGAGAGAGCAGCTTAGGACGAGTGTACTGTAATTAGCTTAGCTCGAGAATAACATAATGAAATTTGTATTTTAAATATTTTTATGGTGATAAGAAATAAAACATGGATAGTGATAAGATATTCTCTTGTATACTGTTATAATGTGATAATCATTGCGTCAACTATAAAAGTTGTATTGAACCAGTTTTGTAAATCACAGAAAGAATAAAAGATCATTTTGTTCTTTTATTACGATAATAATAGATCAGTATTATAGTTTTTTGTGATGGGGGGGAGAGAGAGAGGAGGAGAGAGAGAGAGAGAGAGAGAGAGAGAGAGAGAGAGAGAGAGAGAGAGAGAGAATTTTGCTATTTATATTTATAGTATTTGAAAATTTGTAAATGAGTGTATCCTAAAAATGCATTTAGTCATGAAAAGAAGAAGAAAACAGTATTTAGTGAATCTTGCTCTATGATAAAATTCGCGATTTCGTTAATTTTCCGGGATATACGTAGTATTTGGGCTCTACAAAAAAAGTAAGTAAAGTGATTATGACAGAATTTAGAGGATACTTACGTAAAAATACATCGGTAGTTTGTAGAACGGTGTAACCACTATCACATTGTGTAAATATAGTATGTACGAACGAGACTAGCTTTGGTGACGTCACGGTGGTCATACGTATTTTTTTCGTGAATGAATATACATTTATGATAAAAAAATAGTTACAGTACTGCTTAGAGTACCATACTGTAATATTAATGTAATCACATCAAAATAAAGTAATCATTGCATGCTGTAAACATGTAGTATATTTTTGTCTTTTGAAAAATGCATTCCCCAAGGAATTATTCCTTGAAGAGGCTTTTTAATATGAAAATATGCCAATAATATATAAGATATGCGTTTTATCATGAAAACCCGTGATTAACTGAATCCGTGATTGCTGATCCGTGACTGAGCGAGGCCCCACTGTAATTGGAAGTTTTCTGGCATCCTGGCATCGAAGGTCATTGACGCCGATGGGGACGGAAAAGCCCGAGAAGTCTGAGAGTTGAGAATTATCCCCAAATAAAAAATCTCCTGAGACAGTACTAACTGGGACTTCTGGAGATTTATAAGGATTCCCAATTCTTGGAAAAGATGAAGTTTTGTCGATGGCAAATGGAGAAGCTAGTTGTCTAAATACAGGATGATGTTGATGCCTAACAGGTGAAGCCATTTGGCGAAAGGAGAGAGAAATAGAGAGAATACTTGAGGCACCATGAAAAAACCGAAGCTGGAAGACCTTCCCTTGGAAGACGAACCTTAGGTACTTCCTGGACACTGGATAAACTAGTATGTGCATATAAGCATCCTGCATATCTAGAGTGATCATGCAATTGCCCAGATGAATGGATGACAAGACTGACTGGCTCGTTTCCATCTTGGACTTGGTCTTTTCTATGAAGCGACTGAGAGCGCTAATGTCCAGTACTGGTCTCGAGCCCCCTAACGTTTTGGGAACTACAAACAGTTGATTGTAAAATCCACTGGAATGGACCTATACTATTTCTTCTATGGCCTTCTTCAGAAGGAGGAAGGATACCTCCTTCGAAAGGGCCAAGTGTCTTTCTGAGCCTTTCGAGTACACCATCAATGCGATGGGAGAGGAGATTAAAGGAGGTATCTCCGAGAAAGGGATGCAGTAGCCCTCTTTTAATACCCTGACGATCCATGGCTCTGCTCCCCTGCGAGCCCACTTCTCTCAGAACATGAGGAGCCTGGCTGCCACTGAGGGACAAAGGACTTATTGTTCACTTCTTCGGTTGAGACTTGGCGGTGGAGTGCTTCTTGACGGACTTCGAATGGAAGCGCAAGTTGGAGTGGGGTCTAGGATGAGACTGGGGTCTCTTCGCACTGAAGAGGTGCTGTTGGAACGGAGACAAACTTCAGACGAAAGGGCGCCGATAAATGAGTCAGGAGGTTCCGCGTCGACTTCTTTTAAAGGTCTGCAGTTATCTTCTCTACCATGGTCTGCGGGAAGAGATGGGAGGGGTCCAGATGCACGAAAAGCAAAGCCACCTTCTGCGAGGCTGTAACTCCCTTCGAAGTTAAAGAATACGAAAGGCCCCTTTTCTTTGAAAGTCTGAAGGTTAGGAGAAATGCAAGCTCTGTTGTGGCGTCTTCCAACGGCCTTATCCGCGCACAAAAGCAAGCTCAGAAGGTCTGCTGAAACAGTCAACCATCCCTGTGGCGTTCTCAATCTTCATGGCGAGAGTGCCCACCATTTAGTCTAGGAAACTGAATACCTCAAACACCTTAAACAAGATCTTGACGAGGTGGTCCAATTTCGCCAAGAAGAAAACTCTGGCTGAGGCAAAGGCTGCACGGTGCAAAGAGTCGATGAGACTAGAGAAGTCCCCTTGGGAGGAGGCAGTGACTCCCAGGGAGGGGCTTTCTCCGGTGTTGTAAGCCCTATGGTACCTTTTGATAAGACGCGAGGGAGGATGAGCAAACATCACATTCCCTTGTTCCTTCTTCATCAAGAGCCACTCTTTGACCACCTTCAAAGCTTTCCTGGAGGAGGTAGAAAGGACCATCTTGGGAAGGAGAACAAGTTCCAGCTGATTCTTCAACATCAAGAAAGAGGAAGCACAAAAAACAGGAGTAGGAGTGAAGAACCCTGGATAGCTCTCCAGGAGGAAACGAAGTAAAGCTCTGTATGCTGTCAACTGAGCCTAATCTTGACCATCATCTTCCTTGTCCTCCAATGAAACTGGTGAAAGGTTATCAGCTATCTTAGAAGAAACTCCTGCCAGAGGAGCTTTCTTGACGTAACTTAGAATGTCTGCTAGCTTGCTCTTCAGGGGTGCAAGAGAGGGGTCATCTGATTCCAGAACTAGGGTATGCTGTTGCCGATGGGCTACGTATCCTGATGTAGAAGGGGCCATGAGTTGTAGACCCAAAGTAGGTACAGGTACAGGTACGGGAGCAGGAGCAAGAGCAGTCAAAGTGAGAGCGAGAACTTTTGGTGTGGGAGCCAGTGGCGGCGCCAGCTCTCAGGAGTGGGTGCTTGGCGCCTAGCCAGACACTCAGGTGACAAGTGCCTAGCACTGAGCTTCCAATGTTTGGAGTCCTTGGGAGACGGCAGTACAGGTGAGTCCCACAGATGAGACGGCAATTGTACCGAAGCAAACACCGAAGGGTCAACCCCATAGCTACACGAAGGAAGGGCTAGGTCAAAGGAGTCCTTATGCCCGTGATCAGACTCCGAGTCAGAACTGAATGATAAACAGCACACATCTACAGACATGCCTTTCCAACAGCAGTCGGTTGTATTCTGGGACTTTACAACAGGACCGACGGTAGTCTATAGGCAAAACCCCATCAGCCTCCCTTGAACCTCGGGTATGTCTTTTCCCTTGGTGCAGGGGAGCGGGACAGTGACCTTCGTCTAGGAGAGCTGACGGAACAGGCAACCATCTCCTCCACTCTACTTTACTTAGCACTTTATCACTACTCACTTTCTCCACTTTCTCCATAACGACTCTAAGAGATGCCCCAACTCCAAAACAGAACTTAACAATTCATTAAACTTAACGTACTTAAAAGTTAATCCTAGACTCTAAACTGGCAATGGCATTGGGTTCGGAAGCAGGGGAGCTGAGCACTGGAGTAGGAGAAGGGAGAGGAGGGTGGCTGAGGATAGGCAAAAGATTATTTCCTGGAGTAGAAGGAAGAGGCAGACCGGAGTCCGTCTTAGGCCTAAGAAAAAGTCCCTGCTAACAAAAGTCCTACTTTCGGCTCTAGCGGCTGCCTTCCTGATCCAGTTCTTTTCCAACTATTTAGGTGAGACTTAAAAAACATCCACCTACTATTATCCCACTTCTTACACTCATCACAGGTAAGATCTCTCGTACACACCTCTCCTCTACACTTACTACACCTAGTGTGTGCATCATAGCACAGCTTAGTCAATCTAGTCTTGCAGCCTCCGCTACAATAACAAAGACTGGAAGCACTAGAGTCAGACATACTTATATTCTGAGCTAACAGAAAAGAAAAACTAAAACAGGAAAAGCAACCAAGGTGAATGCAACAGACAAAAAATCAACTACAGCGAGTACATCACCGACTTCAGCAAGCAATCGAAAAAGCAGCAAACATGAACTTGGGAGTCAGACGAGATCTTGTTGGTTGCGCGGCATGAATAAGAATGACGCTATCGGCTTCTGTCGCTTGCGAGTTCCCATTGTGGTGGGTGGGACCTGTCACCTCCGCATTGCAAGGCACTTGCACGCAAATTTTTTAAATCTAGGATGCTGTGCAAGGCTAATTGTTAGCCAAATAATTACTTAGTAAGTTACTTTTATAAAAGTTCTATTTAATCAGTGATGAAAATTTCATTAATAATAGAATTTGTGAACCTGAAATCCACAAATCTTGAGGACCAACTTTCTAAAAACACAAACACACGCATCTTTTCAACTCACAACATTGGCAACAATTCTGACCTTGAGATTAAAATCTACGACATCCAACTCAATACTTACCACATCATTTCGACACACAACATTGGCAACAGTTCTGCACAGCATTCGCAAAAATTCTGCTTTGCTAGTTTCTTCTGAGGTGAGGGTGAAAGTGAATAGCCTTTCTTTGAGTTCCTGATTACTTCTAATAATTAAAGCAAAGACATTATGGCAATCTGAAACAAAAAGTCACACATTAGTCAACTTTCCCACAACCTCTTTGGGAATAGCAAATAAGCTTACTATGACAATGTACGCTAGAGGACACACACTATGTTCTCATATACAACCTTTTGATTCAGTGAAATTCAAGGGGCGTGCCAACCACCGATTTTCAAGGAATTATTTTTAGGTTATTGACAGATCTGTTATGGATAATGTCTAAATAAACATGTCCTGAGATATTATTCAGGAATTTTTTTTTATTATTATTATTAATACAGTGGCCTGTGAGCAGTATTGCGCAAAAAACTGTCACAAAATGTCTGTAAGACTTTTTAGGTGAAATTGGGAAATATACAGTAGAACCTGTTTTCATACATAATACATTTTGGAACCTCCCACAAAATCCAAAACAATAATTCCCATTAGGAATAATGTCAATACAATTTATGCACTCCAGACCACCAAAAATATTAACAAAAATACATTTTATAGGAAATAAACACAGTTTTACACACACAAAACAAGAAGAAATAAATATAAATGACTAATGAAATTAATAAATGAACATCTAACATCACTCTTATCTTTATGGAAAACACTTGTTAGTGTATGGAAGATGGAGAGGAGGGGAGAGGGAGGAGAGGTTATTGTTTGGAAGGAGAATCTCCATCCAGAAGGACTTCAAGTATCAAGGACCTACCTGGGGTTACTTCTCTTTGTTTTTAACTGGCATTACAAGTTCTTTCTTAAATTCTAGTGTTTCTCCCCATTTTTACAGAAGGGCTAGCCCTTTGAACTTTCTTTGGCCCCATGATGGCTTATATTTTAGCAGTTGCACTCGTATAAAAAACATAAAAAGCAGAATGGATCACAAAAGAAGACAGGATGCTTTGTTTGAGCATTCGATATGGAGCCCAGTCACAATCTAGGCCCTGGATGGGGCATCTCTGAGAGTATGAAAACCGAGGAAACATACAATAAATGAGACAAAACTTTGTAAAAAAAAAAAAAAAAAAAAAAAAAAAAAAAAAAAAAAAAAAAAAAAAAAAAGTCTATGAAAACCAAAATGTATGAAAACCGAGATTTGACTGTACTTTACTTTCCTACTTAAATACACATTATCTACTATAAAAACTGGCTCTTTCTCTCAAAAAATATGATAAAGAGTAAATCTGTGTGATCACCTTTGGGCGACATTGAGTGACAAACTGTCGCACTGTCTATGACTTGCTGATTTCAGACAGTGTTGTGAAATTTACCTAAGTGTCTTACTAAAAATACCCATTTTCTATGATAAGAATGTGTTCTGTACAAAAAAATACCAAATCAAAGTATTTTTAGAAATGGAATTTTTATTATAAAATTAACATTAATAATACTTACCTGAATAAGTTATCTAGCCCTAAATCCCTGAACCCACACCAAAATGAAACCTCTTTGGCAACCTTGTTACCTCTATTCTGTCTACTAATTGGCAACACTGTCATTTGAGTTACAAAACCTTCCCTTGAAAATCAGTTGTGTTAGGCTGATCGTGCAGTAGGAAGGGTGGGACTAGATAAATTATACAGCTACTATCTATATTAATGTTATTATAAAAATTCCATATTAATTAACATTACCTTAATATAATCTATCTAGCCTGAAGAAAACTTCCCTTTTGGGCAAAAAAAAAGAAAAATTTATAAAAGGACATAAAACAGCTAAGAAATATAATTCATATGCTGAGTTAACCCTTAAATGCCGAGCCGCTATTTACCAAAGTGTCTCTCGTATACCGGCGGTGTTCAGGAGTTAGCGGCGAAGCGGAAAAAGTTTTTTTTTTTAAATCACAGCACGCTTACATTTTAAGATTAAGAGTTCACTTTTGGCTCCTTTTTTTGTCATTGCCTGAAGTTTAGTATGCAACCCATCAGGAAATGAAAAAATATATCATTATCATATATAAATATTGGAATATATGACATTGCAAAAAAAAAAATTTCATATATAATTGCTTACAAATCACGCTGTGAGCAAAACGGTTAAAGCTAATGAGTTAATTTTTGTTGCTGTATTGTACACTTAATTGCAATCATTTTGGTAAATAACAAATTGTAAAACAATCAAAGCAACACAAAAAATATTATTACAAAATGATGCATGAATTCGTAACGAGCAGACGTAAAAAAAGTTTTTTTTTTTTTTTTTTTTTTTTTTTTTTTTTTGTTTTTTTTTTTTTTTTTTTTTTTTTTTTTTTTTTTTTTTGTAAATTCACCATGCTAAAGACTTCCCGTTTGTTGCAAAATGTAGGTAATTCATTGAATATTACTACACTGTAAGTGTTTTAGCTTACAATTGCATGTTTTCGAACATTTCGCTCAAGTTAAAGTTGACCGAAGGTCAAATTTTTTCTATTTATCATGATTTATATGAAAATGTTTCAAAAACTGATAAAAGCTACAACCATGAGTTATTTTTTGTTGTATTCTAAACAAAATTGCGCACATTTTCATACATAAAACTTTATCTAACAGCTAATATAAAATGGTGCAAACATTACGACAAACTGACGAAAGAATTTCTGAGATTATCAACAGAGTTACCGCATGCGGACGTAAGGAAAATGTTTTTCAAAAAATTCACCATAAATCGAAATATTGTGCTAGAGTTTTCCAATTTGTTGCAAAATGAAAGTAAATGATTGAATATTAATAGAACGTAAGAGTTTTAGCTTACAATTGCGTTTTTCGACCATTTCGGTCGAGTCAAAGTTGACCGAAGGTGAAATTTTGGCACATCGTGATTTATATGAAAATATTTCAAAACTGATAAAAGCTACAACCATAGGTTGTCTTTTGTTGTACTTTCGTATAAATAAACTTTATGTAACGGCTAATATAAAACAGTGCAAACATTACGACAAACTGACGAAAGGAATTTCTGAGATTTTCAGCAGTTACCATACAGACGTAAGGAAAAAGTTTTTTTCAAAAATGCACCATAAATCAAAATATTGTGCTAGACTTCCAATTTGTTGCAAAATGAAGGTAAATGATTGAATATTACTCAAATGTAAGAGTTTTAGCTTACAATTGCATTTTACGCCCATTTCGGTCGAATCAAAGTTGACTGAAGGTTGAAATTTTGGCACATCATGATTTATATGAAAATATTTCACAACTAATAACAGCTACAACCTTGGGTTGTTTTTTGATGTATTCTACATGAAATTGCACACATTTTCATATATAAAACTCTATGTAACAGCTAATATAAAACGGTGCAAAAATTACGACAAGGTGACGAAAGAATTTTTGAGATGTGTCACTGATGCTTTTTAGTGCGAGAAGAAAGAAATTCGCGCATGCGTGCCTGGGTAATACTTGCAAACAAAACAACAGCTTGATCTGTGAACTCCCAGCATCCCTCAAGGTGTGATTTAAAATTTTTTGCAAACTAGGCCATGTCTATTTTTCAGCGAATATTTAAAAAAAATTTTGTCGTCGACGTATCGTACGTCAATTAAGCACCCAACAGACAATTTTAGTTGACGTATAATACGTCCGTTTAAGGGTTAATAACTCAACCCAAAGTCTAAGATACTAATAATTCTCTAAGTCTCCTAACATAATGCCGACAAACTGTGGTAGTAAAGGACAAGGAGTGAGTGTATAATCAGTCCGTCTGTACAAAAGTCAGGTTACCAACCAGGGGACAAATCATACATAAGGGCAGAAAAGCTGCCTCCCAATGACTTCATCAAGCACTAAAACCCCCGGATGACACCTGCTCTCTCACAAACGTCTGGCGCTGAGAGAGAGGAGCATGGAGGAATTGACGACTCTGTCCTGAAGGTTGAGTGCTTGAATCGCCTGAGCACTTTAATATTAACCAACCATTAGGAATGTAACAACACAACCCAACGTCGGCAACAGTGAAAATGTCTCATAAGCAACTCCTTACTCATGCTGTCTGGCGCGAGAGAGAGGAGAGCAGGTTATTGGTGACTCTTTCCCAAAGGATGAGCACCTGGACTGTCTGAGCGATTCAATGCTAAGTGAACATTGGGGTATACCAAGCCAACCAAATGTCGTCAGCATCGATATCGTCTCATGAGCGACTCCTGAGAAGATGAATGAGAAGTTTGGATTGACGATGAATACTGTGCAAGAGATGATGAAGGGACTTACTGGAGAGAGAGCTGTCGGAGGTAGGCTTCCTGGGCCTTGTGACGGGCCAGGAGTGGTGAAGAAAGTGAGAGGGTAGATGACAGTACAAAGATGAGGGTGATGTGGTTATGATAAGTGAGGACAAGAAAGGAAAGACACAGGACAAAGATAGGACTGTGGATAAGGATAAAAAGGGGGCTGAGAAAAAGAAGATGACTAAGGAAAAGAAGGTTAGTAAGGATGACAGACAGGATGAGACAAGGACCGAAGAAGTTGGGGAAAGGGCTAAGTAAGGAACAGGATGAGAGTGATTTGGATAGTGGGAAGTGGGAGCAAGTAGGCAAAAAGAAGGGAATGAAGGGTGTGGCTAAAAGTATGGATGCCAGTATGGAAGTGGATTCATTGTATTCAGAAGAGGTTAAGGGGAATTAGGATGGAAGTAGTGGGAGTGAGAGTGAAAGTGAGCGAGAAGTACAAAAGGCTGTGTATATGAGAGGTAACCCGATGTGCAAGGTATGAGGAATATGGGAGGACAGAGATAGGGAACTTTTTACAAAAATATGAGAAGTATTGTGTAGTAAAGTATGGGGACAATAGGAGAGTTTGGGTTAGGGAGTTAGGAGATTTTTTGACGGGTATTTGTTAACCATGTATGGTATTTTTTGACTGGGTATTTGTTAAACATGTATGGGATAATGATGAGTGTAGACGTGTCATTAAAAGTGTTGAAACTAGGATCATGAAACAGGCTAGGAGGGCAAAGAGTAGTGTTACGTATAGGAGGAAGATTGATTTTGAGGAGGCAAGAATGAATGTTGGTGAGTCATTGTCTATGCATGTATGCTGGTTAGAAACATTAGCTAGAACAAAGTTGGGGACAAGGGAATAAATGAATGTAAGGAGTTAGTGAGGAAGTTGTTAGCGACTGTCTGAGAGTGTATGAGTATATAAATCTAACACGTAAGAATAAAATGAGATGGACGAATGAGAGGTTAATGTAGAATTATATTTTAGAGATAGTTGACAATTACAAGCTAGATAGGTGTATGAAAGAGAGCAGAAGTGTCAGCGTCAGGACCGAAGTAAATGAGGGTATGCCTGAGTTTAAGAACTATAGGGAGGCATTTTTTGAAGGGCAGAGGCAAATGCTCTGTGGTTGATAGGAGCATTAGAGCAAGTAATGTAATTGTGGTGAAACCTAAGAGAGATAGAAGTGCAAGTGTCAGTTAGCTGTGAGCAAGAGTAGAAGTGTTATAGATGTGGGAAACTAGGGCATGAGAAGAATGAATGTCGGTGGGTATTAGGACCTTGTTTCAGGTGTGGAAAGATGGGTCATTTAGTTAGTGAGTGCCAGAGAGATAGGGACATTAAATGTTATAGGTGAGGGCATACAGGGCATATAGCTAGTGGATGTCGGGTTACCTGTATAAACATGGTTTGCAGCAACTGTGGAAAGAATGGGCATTATGCTAGGATATGTAAAGAACAGTGTGCTAAGTGTGCTGAAGTGGAATGGATGGTCATGTGGCGAGTGTGTAGGCAAAAGAGGATGCGAGTGTGTAGGCAAAAGAGGATGAGTCAGGCTGGGAATTCAGGAAACCAGGTGTTAAGGGGATTCAGTTGGGTGGGTCCTCGAGTGTGTGGGCAGTAAGAATGATGCATGTACGAGAAGGGTTGTTGCATGAAGAAGGGTTCGGGGAAAGAGCCCATGAATGCAGGAGTGTAAAAGTAGGGAGCAAAGGGGTATGCAAAGGGGTATGTTTGGTCACTTTGACTGATACCGGATGCTGTGTCAATGTTCTTTTTAAGAATGGATGTGATAAGTTGCGGAGTGAGTGTGAGATTAGGATATGTGAGGGGGAGGTACGAGGAATAGGGAATTTAGGTATGCCTGTGGTGGGAATGTTGCGTAAAAGGATAGATATTGAAGGGGTAGTGATGGATGAAAGTGACTTTTGCATGATCGAAGGAATGAATGATAAGTATGATATGTTGTTAGGGTACAGGTTTTTGAAGTGTTGGATGGTGGGCCATCTAGGTGAATTGCAGATGAAAGAGAATGTAGAGAGTAAGGTATGGAAGGGGGTGCCGTTGATTGCGAAATAGAGTATAAAAGTACAACGTGAGGTGGGGGAAGTTGTTAAGTGTGAAAGTTGCATGGGATTGCCAATGGTGACAAGTGTGAATATGTAGTTGAAGGTGTGGATGCAAGGAAGTTGGTGAGTGAGTGCATGTGTATGATGAGGTCTTAGAAATGGAGAATCCTCAAGTTTTTGTGGCCTCGTTGCCAAGTGCTAGGAAGAAGCAACGGCAGGGTATACGTGAAGGTGACTGTGTAGCATTGCTATACACATTGGTAAATACATCAGGGTACAGCAGGTGATGACAGGTAGTGGAGGAAGGTGATAGTTGGAAGTATGATGAATTGAGACAGAGTTAGGATGGATGAAAATGCTAGTGATGATGACAGGGAGCGATTGATGCTGATGTTGTGGAATAGGCGGGGTGTGTTGAGCTGTGGAGACAAGGATTTTGGGGAGTCTAAGCTTCTGGAATTTAAAATAGTTTTGGAAGACGATACCCCCATATACCAGTGTCCCCGACACTTTTCCGCACCTATTGCTCAAGACTGAGGAGCAGTGTGATGAACTTGAGAGAGTGGGAGTGATTGAGAGGAGTGAGAGTGCCTGGAGTAGTCCCATAGTCCCTGTATAAAAGCCAGATGGAAGTCTGCGGATGTGTGTAGATTACAGAAGGGTGAATGAACTGACTGTGAAGAAGCGATTCCCGATGCATGTGGTGTCTGATTGTGTGTACAAGATGCATGGGATGAGTGTTTTAACCAAATTAGACCTGGTAAGGGGCTATTACCAGATGCCTCTTGAGGAAGGGAGCAGGCTTGTTACATCTTTTTCAAGTGGTTTTTCAAGTGGTAGTTGCCACTACCAGTTAAATGTTTGAGTATTAGGTTGGCTAACACGCCTGCTGCCTTCCAAAGGGCAATGAATGTCATTTTGGCTGGGTTTGATAGAAGGAAGGTGACTGTGTTTGTAGATGACATTATGATTGCGAGTCAAACTTTTGAAGAAAATATGGAATTGCTTGAGAAGGTGCTAGAGAGCTCGGAAGAGGTTGGAGTGAAAGTGCAACTTGAGAAATGTACGTGGTTGGCTGGGAGGTGGAATTTCTTGGCCATATGGTAAGTGCAAGTGGTGTAAGGAGTGAAGTTTGTGCAAAAGGTAAGAGAATTTCCACCTCCTGGACCATATGTGAGTTAAAAGGGTTTTTTGGGTTTGGTTGAGTTTGGAAGGAAATTTGTTAGGGACTGTTTGGGGATAGGAAAGCCACTGAGTGAATAGACAGGGAAGAGAAATTGTACTAAGTTGAAGTGGGGTGAGCGAATGGTGAGAGCGTTTGAGAGATTGATAGAGGAGGCTGCAAGGGACGTCACCTTGGCTTTTCCGGATTATGGCGAGGATGCAAGTAGGCTTGAGCTCTATACAGATGCTAGTAAGTTAGTATGGGGGTATGTTTATTTCAGTTGCAAGAGGTGAATGGGAAAGACCAATTGAGCGTAATAGCGTATGTGAGCAAAGCCTTTAATGAAGCGGAGCGAAAGTACTCAGTGGTTGAGAAAGAGCTAGCGGCTATAAGGTTTTGTGTGAAAGCGTTGAAAGTGTTTTTTATGGGGTATAATTTGTCATACAGACTGACCATCAGCCATTAGTATACAGTAGAGACCTGGACCTCGATCGTATTAGAACTCAAAATAATCGGATTTCAATGGAAAATTTTGAGTAACTGTTGCATCTGGACTCAAACATAAATCTGGAAACTGACCCAAGAAATCATATGATTTTTGAAAACCAAAGTGGTTTGGTCAGTCGCCATATAGGTGTTGTTCGCATGCTCATTTGGTGAGGAAAATGGTGAAAACCACAATGAGAGTATTGAAAATTATAATGTAAGAGGCGTTCTTTGACAACCTTAAAATCCTGCGAGATTTTTAATGATAGGTTTGAAGTGTCGATAGTTGTATCAATAGAGTAATCCCTTGCCACTTCGTGGTTTAAGATTCACTCCCCAGTGCATTGCTGATTTTCAAAAATATTCATCGAAAAATAAAACTTTAAAAATACCGCCATATCGGCAGCCATATTGTGGAAAGCAGTGTAGTTTCATCGTGATATGCAAGAGAAACGGTTTCCCAGGATACCAGACAAAGAGAGAAGCTCTCTCAGAGACTGTACATACCCACGGGCACTCAGACAAGGCACGTGATTGGTTCCTTGCTTTATAAACCATGCTTCATTATTTTACAAAAAAAAAGAAAAAAGAAGGGTATCTTCAAGTCGATTCTTCACTTAGTAACTAACAGTAATGATGTAGGTAAAACTAAGTCCGCTCATGATTTTGCAAATACAAATATTACCAGAATACAAATAGCACACAATCACAATGGTTATACGTATTTATTTGAGATAATTATATGTACTACAGTGGCCCCCTAGATTAATGAATTTCACATTTCTGCTTCCCACTTTGTCACAGATTTTTGTGGAACACAGTATTCACTTTTCCACAGGGGAATTTTCACTAATTTGCAGATTTTTCTTTGGGCAGTTTCTCTACAATCATCACTAATTCACTTTTATTTCGTAGAGCAAAACCGTGTATTCACTAATTACTTTATTTTTTCATTAAAATAAAGAGAGAGAGAGAGAGAGAGAGAGAGAGAGAGAGAGAGAGAGAGAGAGAGAGAGAGAGAGAGAGAGAGAGAGAGAGCTGTGGTTTTTACATCCAAGTCTATGTATAGTATACTGTGTACTGGCAGCCCTTGGTTAATGACAGGGGTTCTGTTCCTGGGGCCCTGCTGCTAAGCGAAAGTCGACACTATCCAAATTTCAAAAGTCTATGGGCGCCACAATCTCCCTTACGGTGCCCTAGACTTATTAACGATGCCTTGACAGTGTCACGGCCACATATTTTGCCTGAATATGTAATTACTCTCTAATGAAAATGTGGAATTTCATTTGCCTATCATTTACTATGGTCTGCATGGCAGTTCTACAAATTTTTAATGTCAGATTCGATGAACTTACTGGTAAATCTTGACCTAGTCTTTGCTTAAACGCTAAAGCCATACACAATTGAACAAAGAAAGTTGTTGTTTTGCTATAACAACTGAACCGAATCTGATAACATTATACCTTTATTTGCTTTGGAGAAAATATTGGCAAGCAATATAATAATGCTAAATTTAAGCTGTAGTCGCAGCTGAACCTGCGGAGTTTAAAAAACATTCACACTGGTAATGGCTATAAATTATCATGCATCAGCAACAGACATTTAACTCGACTGCAATTAATAGTGGAGAAAAAAGTATTTTAATAAAAAATACTGGTAATGAAAGCACACATTTTACTGTTTTAATGCCAATAAAATATAAATACACAAATCTCATATTATGAAATAAAACAAAAATACAGCACGGAATCTGTTTTTCACACAAAAATTGCTCCCGACACCATCCATTAACAAAAAACATAATCAAATTCACAACAAGGCATATTTAAGTCGGCTACCACGAGAGGTATAAGCTAATGCTGCCTCTCACCTACAAACCCTTGTCGCACCCAGGTATTCGGTGGTTTCGGAGTCGGCATCAACTCACTTCAACCTTGATAACTTTGTAGTGCCTTTTTCACATGTAGCCATATCATGAGAGTTATTACATCACCGTGATTCATATATATGCATTAAGCAACAAATGTCCTTTGATATCTAATTCACGCTACCTCAAAATTAATATATTTTCATATATGTTAACCAATGGGGAATTTTTTAGTTCGTAAGAAATTTGTCGGCTCATGGGCACAAAGCATGGAACCAAGAATTCAGGACACATAGTGAAGTGCTCTAAACCACACGGCTGTCACGAGAGGTATAAGTTATGTCACCTGTCATCTACAAATCTCTGTTGTGCTCAGGTATTTGTTGTTGTCGGAGTCAGCATCAACCCAACTCCGAGGTAGAAAGAATTAGATATTAAAGGACAGCTATTGAATTCAAGCTACAGTTCTTTAAGAAGTCTACTTCCTGAGTTAAATAGGAAAACTTTCAGTTTAAAAGATTGTGTACTGACCTTCAGTTTCTCGAATATCAACAATCCTCTTGATATTTGAAATATTCATCATTTCCAGGTGTTTGTAAGACTTTATTGTTTTGAGTGTGTGTAGATTAGCTCTACTAGGACTCTTGATACTGTTGTATTTACTCTTCTTTTTGCAAATCTGTTGATAAGAAATTTACCACATTATAAAGAAAAATCTTAGTTAATATCAGTGCACAGCATAAAGTAGCACCTCAACTTATCAGATACTTTGAGATCTGGCTTTCTGATAAATCAGACCCCCTACCATAACCTGCACTTTGAGGTCTGGCTTTCTGATAAATCAGACCACCTACCATAACCTGCACTTGAATATTTACGAGATATCTTGCAGCTAACTTTAATTCTTTAATTCCACATTACTCTTATCCTAACATATCCTATACTACTCAACACTTAAAATTCAATTTAAGAGATTTACTATAAAATGTATTATATTTAAAATGAGAGCAAAGGGAAACCTTTAGGTAATATTGTGGATGATAAGTTCCACAGTTGAGGTGTCACTTTTAAACAAATTCAGAAACAAATTTCCTCAATTTTTTAAAAATCAAATAGTCTAACCAGATTACTGATTTAATGTATTCAGGTTTCACAGGGCTGGCATGAAGGAACTGTCCTAAGTAATGACAAAATTTGGATTCTGATAAAATTAGTTTGATTGGTTTACCAAACTTGGTATTCTTTATTGATATGACAAATTTTCTAAAACAATTTGTATTTTTCATAGCTACAAACCCGAGGTCTTAACAACAGAATAATTTCTAGCACCTAGCTGGATCCGGTTAAAAAGCAGATGAAAGCAAGGAATCTTGTGAGATCTGGCAATGCGTGCGTATATTGGGTGAAGAGTGGTCAAGGACCACGCATCTATGCCACCGAGTCAAGTCTTTCCCAAATCAGGATGTCTTAGCAGACAGAGGGCGGCTAGAGGTAGGCATTACAATGTTAAGACCTCAGGTTTGTAGCTATGAAAAATACAAATTGCCTTAGAAAATTTGTCATTTGTTCACACGCGAACAAACCTTCGGTCTTAATAATAGGATAGACTCATACCTGGAGGGAGGTACAAGACATCCTAAACCGGCTGGGGGCCTACCCATATGGACCCTTAGTGAAGCTCTTGAGAACCAAGGAAACATCCCACGTTGGAGGCTTGAGCTCCCTAGGAGAACTTGATTGCTCAAACCCCTAACTAGCAAGGAAAGTTCCCAGGATGAGGAGATGTCGATACCTCTAAGGCGTAGCACAAAACTTAGGGCCGCCCTGTAGCCTCTAATGGCAGAAAGGACAAACGTTTCTCATCTGAGAAGGGTTAAAAAGTCTGCTATTCGCTAAATAGAGGTTGTGAGTGGAGAAAAACCCTGTTTACGACACCAATCACAGCAGATCGCCCATTTGCCTTGGTAAACCGCAGAGGTCGACCTGGTAAACCGCAGAGGTCGACCTTCTGAGACTGCTGGACATATGTCCTGCTGTTCCCTGAGAAAGCCTCTTGCTAGGAGGAGATACTTGATAGCCTCCAACCATGAAGAGACAGGGATTCTACTGACTGGTGGAACCTTTCCACATGCGGCTGACATAGATGCCGCCAAGGGGGAATTTCCCTCGGAACCTCTGACAACAACGACGACAACAGATCTGGAAACCATTCTGCCTGAGGCCAGGGAGGGGCTACCAAAGTCATCCTGAGACCCTGTGAACTCATCATCCTATTCAGAACTTGACGGATCAAACAAAACAGAGGGAAGGCATGTACCTCCAGGTTGTCCCAGGGATGTTGGAACGTATCCTCCGCTAACACTAAAGGACCTGGAACCACTGAACAGAATATCTCCAGTTTCCTGTTGAACCTAGCCGCAAAAGGTCCAGCATGGATCTCCCCCAAAACCTGGAAGAGCTTGTCTGCTACCACTTGATGAAGGAACCACTTTGTGCCTAGGATCTGATCCTGACGACTGAGTTTGTCTGCAACCACATTCCGTTTGCCTGGGATATACCTAGCTGAGAGCTCTACTGAATTGCTGACCACCCACAGGTGAACCTCAACATCAAGGCGTGAAGTTGACGAGAAACCAGGCCTCCCTGCTTGTTCACATAGGCGACCACCATGGTGTTGTCTGATATGAGAACAACAGAATGACCCTCTACCTTCTCCCGAAACTCCTTCAGACCCAGGAAGGCTGCCTTCAACTCCAAGATGTTGATATGCTGCTGTTTGTCCTCCAAACTCCAAACACCTGAGGCAATGAGGCTGCCTAAATGAGCCCCCAAACCTGCAAGGGAGGCATCTGAAAACAGAAGGAAGTCTGGTGGGAGAGAACGCAGAGGGACACCCTTCAAAAAATTTTGGTCCTCCAACCACCAACGAAGGTCTTCTCTCACTTCCACAGACAAGAGTAACCTTTAACAGGGGCGAGTCCTCTGCCGGAAACCAGAATTCCCCCAGTCTCCATTGTAGAGACCGAAGATGAAGACGCCCATCAGGGACCAGCTTCTCCAGGGAAGACAAAACTCCCAGAAGAACCTGCCAATGATGAGCTGACTGATGTGGTTCCGACAGGAAATCGCACGCCACCACTCGCATCTTCTCCAGCCTCTGATCCGACGGGAAAACTCTTGCAACTGCCATTTCGATGACCATGCCCAGATAGAGAATCCTTTGACTGGGTACGAGGTTTGACTTTCCCTGGTTGACCAAGATGCCCAGTTCCAGACAGAACTGAAGCAGATGATCTCTGTCCTGCAGCATCTTTTCCCTGGAACCTGCCAAGACCAACCAATCGTCAAGGTACCTCAGCAAACGGGTCCCCTGAGCATGGGCCCAACTTGATACGAGAAAGAAGACCCTTGTGAACACTTGAGGGGCTGTGGTTAGCCCATAAATTAACACTGAGGTGAGCCATATACGAAAACGCCTTGCCTCCGGACTGCAACAAACTCGTAAGAGAGGACGCACTCACCAACCCTTCTGGGGACCTGTCAGAAGCTATCTTGGCAATGACTATAGACCAGAAGTCCAGCCAAGAAACCGTCTGCAACATGGAGGTTGCCGTAGATTCCAACACTGAGGCATCCTGTGGAGACAAGGACGGAGCCACCGACCTCACCTGCTCCAAAGTCAATCCCGGCTTCAGACGAATGACATCCGGGTTTAGATGACACAACATCAAAAAGGCAGAGTTTGTCGCACAGTACTTCCTATGCCTCGTGAGAGGCAGGGGTAGTAGCTTGGCAGAGCCCTCAGAGAGAAGCAAACCGTTCTGGTCTGAAACTAAGGCGTTAACCTTATGCAAGACCAACTGGACGTGCCCCGACAAGGGAAGTTGAAACATTGACTTGGGATCCTGCATAGCTTCCAGCAAGGCTTCCAAGCAGGAAGGAGTGTAAGATGACAGAGTCTGAGTCCTACTCTCCAAATAGTTGAATCCACGAATGAGATCGACAACTTCTGCTCCGGTAACGGAGACCGACGATGAGAAGGGTGTGCAGGCTCATCTAAAGCACCTTCCTCGTTTAAATTAATGGAAGAACCAGCAGCCAAACAGCCCGAAACACCAACTAACTTGTCTGGGCTGGATCCAAGCACCGACTCCCGCAACGAACCAACCATAGCCCAGGAACATCACTACGCACTCTCCCAACAGGCATGGGCATGGGCGTAGGAGACGTATGAACGTGAGTTGGATAGTAATCTCGAACACTCGAGACCGAATGAGAATCCCTTGTAGTCGAACTCCTGGAAGTACCAGGGAGAGGGGCAGGCAAACACTCCTACTGCACCAACTCCGCACTCACAACCTTCGACCTCTTGATAGGCTCCTTGAGATCCTTATGGTAACAAATAGGCCCCGGAGAAGAAGTGGGAGTGCCTGCAACACATGCATGAACGGGGGAGGTTGCAACACGTGCATGAACGGGGGAGGTTGCAACACGCTCGCGACTCGATGCAGAGGACAAAGCAGCCGCTGCAGATCACACATGGAAGATTCATTAACACTCCGAAACACCAACACTCTCAGGAACACGGGCATGTAGCTCCTCACTCGCAGGCGAAGAAAGGGCAAAGTCCTTAGCCTTCCAATGCTTGATACGTCAACGTGGCGGAGATGGGGGGGAGAAGGAGAGGAAGACAGCACTGGCTCCTTATGCAATCTCTTCGGATGAAGCAGGGGCCCTGCAACACACTTGCTTCCAGTTCTCCCAGCCGACATGGCAGCCAACTTATCTTCCAAAACAGAGTCCAATCTCTTAAGAACCGCCTGGCATAAAACCTCAGACAGATCAGCAAGAGAAGGCACCGATGACATGGAAGGGAGATGCAGCAAACTGGATGGCAGAGATGACGTCACTGCAGCAAATGATGACGACACAGATCAGTGAGGCAGCGCATTGGAGATGACTGGGAGTGACCATCAAAAGTGGCAATGACGTCACGGCTTCCCCTCAACTGAACGGGAAACAGACACCACTGGCGGAGGGATACAAGATGACTGACCCCGTGACGTCACTAGCAGGGCTGACGCCACAGCTTCCCTCTGACTCGAAGAAGCAGCAGCTGCCACTGGCAGAGCAATACAAAGTGGCTGACCTCAGCTACTCACATAGACAAGGCCAGGAGGAGGGGGGAGGGCCTGGACAGCATGAGGGAGGTAGTGAGCATCCATGAAGTGCGTCAGCAAACCCTCCAAGGACGGAGAACCCCTTAGCCCAAGCGTCTTCCAAAGTGCTGCCATCTTGGACACCTCCGACTCTGCAATAAAAGACAATGATGAAAAGGCCTCCTCCCTCTCGGGAATCAAATTAACTCCTGAAGAAAAAGGGGCGACATTACAAATATCAGCCTGAAGGCCTCCCAATACTTCCAACGGCAAATCGATGGAAGAAGGAAGTGTGATCACAGCAGGAGACGAAGCATCTGGAAGAGAAGAAAAACCCTCCCACGAAGGAAGAGTAGAGACCCTACAATGCTCCCTCTTGCTATAAAACAACTTCCACAGCTCTTATTCATTATTGTACAAACATTAGAATGACACCTACTACAAGTGATGTAGGGATTGGTCACAGCCAAAGCCAAAAAATGAGAACAGGGAAAACCTGGAGTTCCGGGGCACACACGTTGACAAGGCCGAAAAGGAGCAGAAGCCATAATAACAGCACACACGCACACTAAACAAAATCGAAATGGGTAATGACCCGGGTAAAGGCCGAGAGAGGTCAACCACAACTCCCGCCTAGGCAGTTAAGAAAAGACTGACGCGGTGGCGTAGATGTGTGGTCCTTGACCACTCTTCACCCGATATATGCACGCATTACCAGATCTCACAAGATTCCTTGCTTTCATCTACGATTTAACCAGATCCAGCTGGGCGTATGAACAATATATCTTTTAGACTAAAAAGTTTTAACAGGTAGTGTTACTCTATAGTCTATAAATAATGGGATAGGATCATGTAGGCTATCCAGTATATCTAAAGGTCAAATGAAAAAGACAAATTCTAAGGGCAGTCAGAATTACTTGTGAATAGATAACCTACACACCTCAACAACGATTACTATAGAATAAGTTCTGAGGTTTTCTCATGTGTACTTATCCTGAAACATAAATTTAAAATAATAAACATAGTAACTTCCAAACTAATTTCTAAATACTCAATACTGTGTAGTACTACAACAAGCCTCATGAATAAAAAAACAAGCGTTTCCTTAGAGTGAAAGCTTGGGGAAAAAAGGCAAAAGTTCAAGCAGCAAAAGGTAGTAAATGCTTAGGCAAAAAGTAATTACTTCAGATTTATTAAAAAAAAAGCACACAGACAAAGAATCAAGACGATATGGAATGTGATAAATGTATAAATACATAATGCCATGAAAAGAAAGTGAAACAATGGAGTTAATCTAGGCCCTTCGAAACATGGTCCTTTCCTAGCAGGCTTTACTAGCAATATAAAAGTAAGTTCCCAAGAAAGGTCAATAATTGACAGATGACATACAGATATCCCTGAGGATGGAGATTATAAAGAAACAGAAACACCTGGAATCCAACAATTGTGAAAAATTAAACCTAATTATTAATATGAAGTGGAGAAACAGTGAACTCGGACAGGAATTCTTCACTTCTAAAGCAAAAGACCAATTTTCATAACTGGATCGATCTAGAACTATCAGTTGTCAAATAATAAATGCCACCCCCCACAACCAAAAAAAATTTTGTTTATCATTTTTGGCAAAACTTACCTCTAGGACATCACTGAACAAAAACAATGTTAACGTATCCCCTCTTCCACTACATGTTTCACTTAGCTCTGTGACATCCACTTTGTTCAAATACACTCTATGTGATGCAACAAGATTTGGCTGAAAAAAAAAGTGCATTGTCAATGAATAGCATTTGTTTGAATTTACCTTATTATCACAACAGTGCTTACATTTTCTTTGGGCTGACCTACAGAATTATTAAAAAATAAAAATCTCAACATACAACTTTATTAAATAGTTTCTACTCTTCCTCAATTTCAGTTTCAAAAATTAAGATATCTTAAATGTTTAGATCTTAAACACTGTAATTTGTTTATTAAAATCCAGTAATATATCTTCCCTTACTTTCATAAAAGTTTATACAGTGGTACCTCGAGATACGAAATTAATCCGTTCCGAGACGTCCTTCGTATTATGAATTTTTTGTATCTTGGAACACATTTTACATGTAAAATGGCTAATCCGTTCCAAGCCCTCCAAAAACACCCCAGTAAATTATATTTCCAGGCCTAAAACACATGTTTTAGGGTTACGACGGAAGAAATATGTCTCCAAAAAGGCAAAATACTATACATACTTGAGTAATATTCAACTGCATGTAATGTTCAACCCCATTTTTACTGCATATATTAGGACTTTAGCATATGTCCCTTAGCAATAAACCTAGCCTATGTTAGCGGTTACTACTGTAGCCTAGTCTATGATTCTGATATCTAAACCTAAGAACTAAAAGCTTAGAATATGCCAATAAAATGTATAAATAATCAGTATATACTCATTTCAAATAATTATTAATTAATCATTAACTATAATACACAAACAAACAAAAAACAAACCTTCCAATCGATTGTTAACATTCTTACGAGTATCGAACGAGCGCCAAGCAATCATTTTTCCTAGCACACAGTAAGCCATAAATTGTCATTAATATCTCTCTTCAACTAATGAAACCACCAAACAGTATAATAACCATTCATTTCTATTCTTTATTCTATCTTTACCTAATGGAGATACCGAGTTACTGACAGCTGTAATGAAACATACGTAATACGTAACGTAATAATAAAACAGAAGAAGAATTCTAAAAAATATCTATTTGTTGGCAGACTGATTTATTTTATATTTTCTGATATCTAATTCACAATTTTTTTATTAAATGTATTGCATGTACTCATTTCAAATAATTATTAAGTAACCATTAACTATAATAAAAAAAAACGTCTGTTTACATCCAGAACTTACTAGTATCGAACGATCGCCAAGCAACCACTTTTACACAGTAAGCCATAAATTTTCATTTACACAGTAAGCCATAAATTTTCATTATCTCTCTTCAACTACTGAAACTACAAAACAGTATGATAACCATTCATTTCTATTCTTTATTCTATCTTTACCTAATGCTTTTTTTTTTATTAAATGTATTGCATGAATAAGTTTTTCAATTTACAGCAACCTTTTACCAATAGAATACTTAAAGCACAAGGGGTAGATGCTGACCAATAGGAGAGCAGGACCTTATGGGGTGACTAGCATCAGGAACCAATGGGAGAGCGGGAGGATGGTGGCGAGTTTACTCAGTTGGCGGCGCGGGAGTTTTAAAATTGTTCTCGGTGGTCCAGGCGAATCTCGGGACTTTACAGCAACAACCTTTCGTATCTTGAAAACTTTTCGTATGTAAAGCAGTAAAATTTTTCGCATTGGCTTTCGTATCTCGAGTTTTTCGTAAGTAGAGCCTTTCGTATCTCGAGGTACTACTGTACTTGTGTTGCTGTGTTCTGCTTGCTAATCTCCTGTCTTTAGGCTCTACTACATATGTATGTTGTATTATTTAATTCTTTTCCTTATATCATTTACAATAAATTCATTAAGAAGAGAAGCTCTTGTACATAAAAAAAAAGCATCTCAACGGTTGTTCAAAATGAATGCGCGTTAATTTTGACTGCCTGAATTTAAGCTAATCAAATGTCATGCATATTTAAATCCTAAATTACACAAAGTCCTATCAAGATCTGGATCTGTAAAGAGTCCACATCAGTTGACTTACCGGACACATCTCAATGTCATTGTGAATCTCAAAGAGTTTTAACTTGGCCTCTGTCTTCCGCTTATCATCATTTATAAAAGTCATAACTGACTTTATCCCATCAAGAGCCTGTTCTAAAGCTGCATGATCTAGACTTGCTTTGTCTGTATGTTTCAAGATATCTGAAAAAAGAACAATCAAATGTTTCATAAGGTAATACTTGCAATGTAAATATAACACTTGCATCTTGACACTATTTAATTTTAAATGACATGTGGCTTCTCTTAAGTACTGTTTGATACTCATTTAAACTTGATTATAAAGAATGATTGCATTTACTTCCTTCAAACAGAAGAATGGTCTGGCAAATACAAAGATCTAGCAACAAAGAAATCAAGCAATTGTCACCAATCAAAAAACTATTCCTTACCAATCAAAATCTTCTCGGTTAAATTGCATATCTCAGAATGTGCTGGTTACCCAAATATATCAAGAAAAATATAAGGAATAACTGCCATATTTGTTTAAATTATTTCTAAGGTGATTTTCTTTGTTTAATTTTACAGATAAAACAATCACCTTATTTTGATCTTGTGCAATGAACTACAGCTCTATCATGGCTTTACCATAGAGCTATGCCAAAAACTATTACTAGATTGTACACCAATGCTCAAAAGTGATGCTAACAGTTTCAAGAAATTTTCTGGAATCAGCAATTACAAGCAGTCCCCCGTTATTGTCGGACTCAGTTATCAGCGATCTGGTTTTATGGGTGCTTGTCTAGCACCGAAAAATTGGCAATTTATGGTGCCATAATAGGCCGAGTTCCGGCTATCGGATCCATAAGGCACCAATAATAGATCTATGGCACCATACCACCTAACAGAGGCGCCATAAGGTGCTTATGGCGCTAATAACCGGTTATCGGGGCCATAAGCACCATTATGGTGCCATAAATTGCAGAGTACTGGTTAATGGTGGTTTTCGCTTATTGGCACAACCCTGGGAACGGAACCCCCGCCAATAACCAGCGACTGCTGTGAAACATTTACAGCTTGTATAATAACTATATAGCTTTAATTACAAGTGGGGAAAATGATATTGTCATGATACAATAAAGTTTGTTCATACTTACCTGGCAGATATATATATAGCTGTATTCTCCGAAGTCCGACAGAATTTCAAAACTCCCGGCACACGCAGTGGTCGGCCAGGTGGTTAGTACCCATTCCTGCCACTGGGAGGCGGATGTCAGGAACCATTCCCATCTTCTATTCAGATTTTTCTAAAGCCACTGTCCCCTGAGGGGAGGTGGGTGGGTACTTGATTATATATATCTGCCAGGTAAGTATGAACAAACTTTATTGTATCATGACAATATCATTTTGTTCATGACACTTACCTGCCAGATATATATATAGCTGAATCCTACCCTTGGAGGTGGGAAGGGACAGAACAGAAGGATTTTGGGAAACAAACTGCATGCAGATGAGTGACATCTTGGTTCCACCTGTTAGCATAGCTGACTTGGTGATTATTGTCACCCAAGTCGGCTTTTGCTTTACTAGTTTCTCCAGCAAGGTAGTGACCTGTATAGCTGGGGAGTTCTAGATGATCTGTCAACGGGAGCGTGACCACAATGTGACTGTGACTAGACCATATGACCATACCATGAGGGCTAAGAAGTAAATTATATCACCATCTGACCAACCTAGCCAAAGTTAGGGTGTTTTAACTCAACAACTAAAATTAACATCTTTTCCTAACCATTTTCTACAGGATAGGATGAGTGGTACTTCTTGCCTTCAAGACTTTGTCTGCGGACACGTATGGTCCTAGCGAGCAGCAGATCTCATATGTCGTCTTCACATCCCTCAGGTAGTGTGAAGCGAACACAGAGTTGCTTCGCTAAAACCCGGCACTCAGAATTTTACTGAGTGCCATGCTTTGTTGAAATGCTTCCGAGGCCACGCCCTCACCTCGTGAGCATTTAGATAAAAAGATTTCAAATCCTTGTCCAAACATGAGTAATGAGCCTCTTTGAATGAACTCCTTAACAATAACGCCAGGGTGTTCTTTGACATGGGCAAGCCTGGTCTTTTACAGAACACCGCAGATTGTCCGAAGGACCTTGACTTTCTTAGTTTTATCTAGATAAAACTTGAGAGATCAGACAGGGCACAGGACTCTCTCTGGCTCCTGCCCAATAATTTATGCCATCCCCTTGACTTCCAAGCTCCTGGGTAAAGGGTTAGATGGGTTTTCATTCTTAGGCAAGAACGGAAGGTTTAGAGAACACACCGCATTATGTTCTCTAAAGCCAAAACGTTTGATGATGGCTTAAAACATCCCTAACCCTCTTTGTCGTAGCTAGAGTTGTTAGCCTTTCTAGTCACGTGCATTAAGTTTACAGAAAGGAGAGGATCGAAATGCTTCGACATCGGGAACTTCAGACTACGTCTAAGTTCCATGCCGGAATCTTCGATCTGGACAGTTTCGAGACTTCCACAGACCTTAAAGATCGTGAAGGGCTTTGTTGTTTGACAGATCCAAATCTCTAAGCCCAAAGGCCGTCAACAACATACTCCCGTATTCTTTAATAGTCGGGATTGACAGCTTATCCCATTCTTCAGACGGAAAGGGAAGACGGTAATGCAATTCACAGAGGTCGAGGTGTAAGAACACCATTTTTTCCTGCACTATTTCCAGAAACGGCCCACTCCGATTGGTATAATGTAAGATAGGCAGCACTCCTTTGTCTTGGCAATGACATTTGCCATTAGTCTTGAAAAAACCTCTCATTTCGGTCAACTTCTCAACAGTCTGAACTCAGTCAGACTCAGAGCGGAGAGGTTTTGAGATACCTCTCGGAGTGAAGCTGTTAGAGTAAACCAACTCTAGGAAGGACGTGACCTCTGTGAACCCATCCTCTCAAAGGTCCACGAGGCGATCAGTGTTCTTCTCACTCCCTCAGACGCCAAAAATTATCTTATTACATTTCCCAAGAGTTTGAAATAGGGGAAAAGACTAAACATCCATCCCCGTTCAATACTATAGGATGGCGTCTATTGCTACCGCTCCCAGATCGAGAATAAGGGAGCAGAGTAGAGGAAGCTTCTTCGTCCTAAACATTGCGAAGAGATGTATCAAAGGACGTCCCTAAAGTCTCAATAACTCTCGATATGCTTCCAATCGAAGATTCTACTCGGATGTCAGTATCTGTTGCCGTCGATCGAGAAGATTCGTACGGACTTTGTGCAATCCTGTAACGAACCTCTTGAGGATCGTTACATTCCATGCCTGTTGTCATAACAGGCTCTCTTTCATTAACTCAAACAAGGATCAAGAGTGTTTCTTGATACTTCTTGAGACACGAGAGAGATGTGGTATTGTCCGAGTTGATCTGTTCCCCTGGGACAAATGTAGGGGCGACCGAATTGCTTACAATTCTTTCAGATTATGTGCCAGGACATCTGACACCCTCTCCAGATGCCTGGTACTTTTTCGCTATCACCTGAGGTGATACTTGAAGCATTGCGAGATGTTCAGAATAGTTTCTAGATCTTGGATATTATTTCATTTTTCCGGTAGGAAAAAACTGTACAGGTCTGAATTGCAGTCTATTCAGGGAAACAAACTTCTTCAGGGAGGAAATGGTCCCCAGCAGACTCATTCCTTCCCCTACTGAGCATGCTTCCTTCCCTAATAAGGCTGCGCTTTGCCTAAGCAGGAGAGCATTATTATAGTGCTATGCCGCGGTAGACTCTTATAGAATCCTGTTACAGTGCGGTAAAGAACACCGAAAGATCTAAGAGATATCTCTGTTGAAAATTGTTTTGCAAACGAAGGCAAATGTTTATTCAATGCATGTTAGAATTCCCCTCAATCCTAGGCTAAAGTCCGCGATTGTAGGGCAGAGATACGGTTAGTCAGTCAATCCCGCGGGAGAGAGAGACGTAACCGACCGCGCATAACAGCGAGCTACCTGGTACTGAGTTGGTGTACAGTTACAGCAGCTTACGTTCACCTCTTCGCACTATTATGCCTGAGTTGCCAGCTACTCTATTCTACGAAGGAATAGGTCTGTTATTATTTGAACAGAAAGAAACTCTCAAGTTGGCATATTTAAGCGAAACAGAATTCGCTAAATACAGAAGTTGAGTTTGTGTTGTCGTAACACTACCCTTAAATATCCAAATGGTAAATCGGAAACTCCTGGAAGGTTGCGGGGAGTACCGATTAAATATACTGCGTCATCCACAGTGACAGCAGCCTTCAATCATCGTCTCGCTGCTCTCGCACTATTCTGCCTGAGTTGCCAACTACTCTATTCTACGCAGGAATAGGTTTATTATTATTATCGAGCAGAAGGAAACTCTCAAGCAGGCATATTTAAGCGAAACAGAATTCGCTAAATGTAGAAGCTGAGTTGGTGTTGTCGTAACAATACCTTTTAACTTTGTCCTTACACCGGGAACTCCTGGTGATTAAATACACTTAGAATAACAGTCCTTTCGGTTGCCATCGTAGAGGTAACTACGATATGCGTATATGACTTGAACCATACAGTAGTAATATAACGCAAAGATAAAACACGTAAGTATTGTAGTCACTTGGACAGCTAATTCTCTACTATATTCTTTCCTCGACGAGGAAGAGAGAATGGAAATCGACTGTCTTCGTTCTCTTCGCCAAGAGAACGAATTAATATTATTCGAAGGAGATCCTCAAGTGAGAACCGAGGACCGAAAAGGACAGTTCAATCTTCTTATGTTATTAGACCTAAGACTTCATGGACGTCATCTACAAGTCTTTTTCGTAGACGAGCCTCTGACTAATGAATGAGAGCTCTTCTGAATCTTATCAATGAGAGCTTATCCGCTTCCGCGATAAAATGTTATTAAGATCTTTATCAATGAGAACTAACCCATTTACGCGACAAAGTGTTTCATTTTTGTCAATGAGGGGTCATCCACTTACTTGACTAAACGTTTATTAACAAAACAATTAGTATCTTGCTAATGGGGGAAACCCACTTACATGACTGAAAGTAATCCAGGAATTCGAGCATATAGTCTTCCCGATTCCCACCGAAATCTAGGAAGGGGCAGGATTCCTGGTCAGAGACTGGGCTTACGGCAGGCAGGACCCTAATGTTCCCCTTCGGCAGCGCAGTCCCGAACGCAGAAGAGGCGTTTAATGACATCGAAATCTGGTTAAAGTTTTCCTGGAATTCATCAAGTCATGGATTCTATTGAACGCTCCCCTCGTAGAAAGCGAAGTGGACATCTTGACGAGACCAAGCTCCTTCCTCTTCTTCGAACGCCCACTGCGAGAGAGGAGAGCAAGGGATCCTCTATCTGAAGGCCTTGAAGCATAGGGCACTTACTCGTCTGAAGAGCGTCCTGCTACGTATTCTTTAGAGCGTCTTGACGCGTAGGACGCCTAGCGTCCTCAAAAGCATCCTCCTCCGCTTCTAGATGTGTAAGACATCGTCTCCCAAAGCGTCCTGATGAGTGTCTCTACGTGTAGGACGTCGAGCATCTTCAAAAGCTTCCTCACGTCTCAATGCGTAGGACGTTGAGCGTCTTCAAAAGACGTCGTCGTGAGTCTTGCCGAGCGTATTGGTTCATAGAACACCAAGTGTTCTGAACGGCATCTCAGTGATGCATAAACGGCCATCTGAGAGGCGTCCTGGAGAGCCGCACACTGCTCCTGAAGTGTGCAAGGAGACGGGCCTTAAGGACCTTCCTTACCTTCTAACAAAGACGGTGGCCGCCTGTGCGACATCTTGCATCTTTGTAATGCCAATGAACACTTCCAGAAACGCACTCAAAAAAGCAACGCCGAGCATTCCGAAAGGCATCCTCGCGAGGGGCTTGCCGAGCGTCCTGATTGCATAGAACGGCAAGCATCCTGAAAGGAGTATTCTTGAGGGTCCTGCCGAGCATCCTGATGTCTAGAACGCCGAGCGTCCTGCATAACATCCTTTTGAGCGTCTTTAAAAGCTTCCTCGCAAGCGTTCCGATCCTTGGTCCATTGAAAACCGAGCTTTCTGAATAACATCTTTCCTTCGAGCGTGTTGAAAGGCGTCTTCACAAGTTTGCTGCCGAGCCTATTAGTGTAAAGAACGCCGTGTGTTCTGAACGGCATCTTAGCAAGGTTCTTGCTGAGCGTCCTGAATGCATAAAATGCTAAGCATCCTGAAAGGTCACCTTAGGGGCGTTATGGAGAGCCGCATCGATTGCCTTCATGCGGAAATGCGCGAGAAGAAAAGATGTACGGCGATCGTCGTTCAGACGAGCCTAAGACCTTCTTTACCTCCTGACAAAGGCGACGGCCGCCTGTGCGACATCTTGCGCCTTTGTAAGGCAAATGAACACTTCAAGAAACTCGCTCAAAAAGGAACTTACCGAGTTCTGAAAGGCCTCCTTCGAACATCAAGAGAAGCGACATGGAGAGCTTCCTGACGTGACACGGCGGACCCAAAAGCGTCAACATGAGTAACTTGAAGTGCGCTGGCGTCCTAAGCAGTGTGTGATCTTCGTCAGGACTAGTTTTATGGACATTCACAACTCCTGACAAAGACGACGGCTGCCTGTGCGACATCTTGCGTCTTCGTCACGCTCATTGACACTTCCCGAAACGCACTCAATATAACGCCTGTGCGTTCTTGGGTGAGAAATTGTAGAAGGCGACGAGCAAGGAGGAGAAGGAGACTGCCAGCTTGACAAACCTCGAATCCTTCCTGCGGCAACTGTGTTCTGCCCTTCTCTTGGCGAACTTAGGCCCACCGAGAAGGACTGATTCTGTGAGAAGACGAGGGGACTCCTCCTTCTCACAGTAACAATGCTAGAGCAATCTGGGCGCTTAAAAACGTCCTGCTCCGATGACGTCCTATTTCCTTCTTGCGTTGGAAAGTCATCAAACTGTTAAGGCTGCAATCGCAATCGCATGACAATAGAGAGAGAGGACGTGAAGCGTCCTCCTCTATAAGCTTCTGTTTAAAGGGCGCGAGTCCTTCCGAGAGCTCCAACCCCTGTGCGGGGAGGACGCCTCGGAGGACGAGAACCGCAAATCGAGGCGGAGGATGCTCCCGATCTCCTGATGAAGCGTCCTCTTCCGTAAGACCTCTCCTAAGAGGGCGAGAAAGACGATGGCCGCCTGTGCGACATCTCACATCCTCCTTACCGCTCTCGATTGGAGAGGCCTTCCGAGAGCCCCACCCATGTTGAGGTGAGGACGTCTCGGAGGAAGAGAAGCAATTCTTCATGATTCGTGCACGTGCACGATCTTTGGCAGCCTGGGATGCGCCCTCAGGCCTGCCGAAGGGACGCCGGATCGGGGGGAGTCTCCGTAACCCTCCTTCGGTTTTCGACTTGCCCCCTCCCTGGCCCTGGGAGTCCGACAGAGGTCTAAACCTAGAGGCATTATAGAGCCGATCTGACGCCCCCTCCACAACACTAGGGGCACTAAATCAACATCACTACACTCACAACACTGATTGAAGAGCGAACACTTTAGATTCCAATTACTGATGTAATCCACCATAACAAAGGACATTACCTCTCACAGACACTTCTCTCTAGGCCCGTAGGCTATACCGGAAGGTTAGGCAAAATAAAGTTTACAGGAGGTTCAGTAGGTTTATTACCCCGACTTCTGTTTACTGATCTTGGAGGAAAAACCTCCTAATTCTATTACGCTCTAATTTGCGTACATACGAATCATACATCTCAGAATCAGTCAAATATCACACTATTACATTGATGTTTTAACAAGAATTATGTACACGTTGTGTATATTAGAGAATCTATCGAAAGATTCGTTATTCTCACCTAACCCCTTTGCAGACAACAAAGTCTGAAACTAGCCTAACTAGATTCAGACGTCTTATGTCAAGAAAATCAAAATCAAATCAATTTATGATAGCGTATGCCTAGCCGCAAATCCAAGTTAATAAACCAAAAAGAAAACAACCAAGATACTTAAGCGGCAATGAAGTTTCCAAAACCCTAGGCGGAGGTAATGAAAACAGGTGTTTACCGGCAACAGAGAAAAATCTGAATAGAAGATGGGAATGGTTCCTGACATCCGCCTCACAGCGGCAGGAATGAGTACTAACCACCTGGCCGACCACTGCGTGTGCCGGGAGTTTTGAAATTCTGTCGGACTTCGGAGAATACAGCTATATATATATCTGGCAGGTAAGTGTCATGAACAAAATTATTTTTAAGAGCAACTTTTTTTTCATATATGTATTTCAAGTTTCAAACTGCTTTTTTGGAAGTCAAATATCTAATTCCTCCAGTATTTTTTTGGTATTAGCTGTATAAATAAGCAATAAAAATTGTAAGTGAATCCTTCCATCATAAGGTAGAAAGAAGCACTTGCTTTATAATAGGGCCTTATGGCGTCGGCACTCCCCTTTAAAGAAAAAAAATACTACTACCTGGTAACCACATGACATTTTTACATTTCGCCTAGGGTTTTAGACGATACAAAAAGTATCTGTTGAATCAGATATTGAGCAACTTTGCTAACCAAATAATAGGAAGTAAACATTACTTCAAGTTAGTACTGCAAATATGCATTAAAACTGACAGTACTGCATTTGCTAGGTTTTTTCATCCCAAAGTTTTTTGCAGCTCATTTCTAATTCGGTTTTATATCTATTCTTATTTGCTACTTATAAATTTTTCTTGATTGATAATTAAAACAATACAGTAGAAGCAATTTTGAAAAACTTAGGTTTCTCAAAGATACAATACATCAAAACAACCTAGTAGGTAACAGCCAGTATTTTGTTCATGAGTTCAGGGAGATGATGAATGGCAACCACATTTTTTACACTACATCACTGTATAAAAAATGGCTATACATATATTTCAGACACCAGTAAATTCATAGAATATTTTTAAAAGAACTTATACAAACCTCATTTTTAAAAATAAGGATATATATAGTACCATCATTCATGCAGTTGCACAAAACACTTCAAAACCATATCTCACCATTGTTACAATCCAGCTTGACCCTTCAAATTGGTGCTGCACTCAGATTAAAAAAAAGTAAAACTATAATAACTACATCCAATTCTTCAATAACAATCTAACCAACAAACATCTTTTGACATTTACTGAAAATTATTACAGTAAGTCAATAAAGACAATATCAATTATAAAATATTACTCAATATATTTCCAATTAAGAAAAAAAAATTCTCTTACCATTAATTAATAAGCTCATTGATGGTAATCTTTGTACAGGCCTGATCAAGAGTTCTTGAAAACTCTGTCTACCACATTCTGGTTTATTCTGAGCTATTTTGAGAAAAGCATGAAATCTTGGTCTCTCTATGCTTATTTTCTGAATCATCTCTTTCATATTTTCAAAAAAGTTAATGAATGGTGGGTAGGCTCTTTCTAAATCACTGGACTGAAAAAGAAAAAAAGAAAAAGTTATTTTACAAAAAAACTGATATGTAGCTCAAATTACAATACATACATTATATGAATATATTTATTAACCCTTAACCCTTAAACGCCGAAGCGGTAAAATAAAAATTGTCTCCCGTGTGCTGGAGGTGTTTTGGAGTGGCGCGAAAGCGGAAAAAATATTTTTTTCAAAAAATCACAGCGCGCTTAGTTTTCAAGATTAAGAGTTCATTTTTCGCTCCTTTTTTTGTCATTGGCTGAAGTTTACTATGCAACCATCAGAAATGAAAAAAATTGTCATTATCATATATAAATAATGCGATATATGATAGCGCAAAAACTAAATTTCATATATAATTGTATTCAAATCGCACTGTGCACAAAACGGTTAAAGGTAACAAGTTACTTTTTTTCGTTGTAATGTACACTATATTGCTATCATTTTGGTATATAACACATTGTAAAACAATCAAAGCAACACAGAGAAAATATTATCACAAAATAATGCATGAATTCGTAACGCGCGGACGTAAACAAATATTTTTTTTTTAAATTCACCATAAATCTAAATATTGTCCTAGAGACTTCCAATTTCTTTCCAATTTCTTTCAAAATGAAGACAAATGATTGAATATTACTATACTGTAAGAGTATTAGCTTACAATTGCAGTTTTCAACCATATCTGACGAGTTAAAGTTGACCGAATGTCGAATTTTTTTATATATATTTTTTTATATGCAATTATTTCGGAAATTAGAAAAGCTACAACCTTCAAATATTTTTCGTTTTATTCTACATGAAATTGCGCACATTTTCATATATAAAACTCTATGAAATGCCTAATATGAAACGGAGCAAATATTCCGAGAATGGGACGTACGCATTTTGGAGATTTTTAGCGGAGAATCTGCTCGCGGAGGGAAGGAAAGTTTTTTTTTTTTTTAAATTCACCATAAATCTAAATATTGTGCTAGAGACTTCGAATTTGTTTCAAGATGAAGATAAATGACTGAATATTACTAGACTGTAAGAATTTTAGCTTAAAATTGCGTTTTTCGACCATTTCAGTAGAGTCAAAGATGACCGAACGTGGTTTTTTTTCTATTTATCGTGATTTATATGCAAATATTTCAAAAATGAAAAAAGCTACAACCTTCAATTATTTTGTTGTTTTCTACATGAAATTGCGCACATTTTCATATACTAAACTTTATGTAACGGCTAATTTAAAATGGTGCAAACATTACCACAATCGCACGTATGATTTTTTCGGAAGAGTTACCGCGCGGACGTAAAGAAAATTTTATTTTTTCATAAATTCACAATAAATTGAAATATTGTGCTAGAGACTTCCAATTAGTTGCAAAATGAAGGTAAATGATTGAATATTACTAGAATATAAGCGTTTTAGCTTACAATTGCGTTTTCGACCATTTCGGTAAAGTCAAAGTTGACCGAAGGTTGAAAATTTGTCACTTATCATTTTTATATGAAAATATTTCAAAATTGATGAAAGCTACAACCATGGGTTGCTTTTAGTTGTATTTTGCATGAAATTGCACACATTTCCATATATAAAACTTTATGTAATGGCTAATTTTAAAATGGTGCAAACATTACCACAATCGCATGTATGATTTTTTTCGGAAGAGTTACCGCGCGGACGTAAGGAAAAAGTTTTTTCATAAATTCACCATAAATCGAAATATTGTGCTAGAGACTTCCAATTTATTACAAAATGAAGGTAAATGATTGAATATTACTAAAATATAAGAGTTTTAGCTTACAATTGCGTTTTTCGACCATTTCGGTAGCGTCTAAGTTGACCGGAGGTTGAAATTTTGGCACTTATCGTTATTTATATGAAAATATCTCAAAACTGATAAAAGCTACAATCATGAGTATTTTTTTGTTGTATTCTACATAAAAATGCGCACATTTTCATATATAATACTCCATGTAACGGCTAATTTAAAATGGTACAAAAGTTATGTCAAAGTGACAAAATAATTTCTGAGATGTGCCACAGATACTTTTTAGTGCGGCAAGAAAGAAATTCGCGCTTGCGCGCCTGCGTAACGATTGTAAACAAATCAACACCTTGATCCGTGAACCCCCAGCATCCCCCAAGGAGCGTGATTCAAGAGTTTTTGGCTGGTAGGCCTAAAAGTATTTTTCCGAGAATTTTTAAAAAACTTTTGTATGTCGACGTAATATATGTCCAGTCGGCACCCGAGAGACAAAAAATGTCGACGTAAAATACGTCCAGTCGGCGTTTAAGGGTTAATGGACAGATTGTTCCTCGGGTGTCGTAATAACATGTTTGGGGTGGTGGGCAGATTGATCCTGTAGATAAACAATATTAAGCGCCATCGATTTGTAAAGAATCGGGCGGGAAAGAGGTACATACCAATACTTCTATAGCACATAAATTCCCTATTGGCAACTTTTACACTGTCTAAAATCACAAGTCTGGCATCACAGGTCATCAGTTCTGCTTCTGACTTGAAGGGAGAATGTACCACATTCCTGCCCCACATGACGTCTTTTCGTAAATTTGCTCATAAATATACCAAGGGGTTACTATATCTTACGATAGTATGTCAGTTGCAAATGTAATTTTGCAATGAAAAGTGCAAAGAAATATTAGAAAAAACATGTACAAATAAAAGTTACTGAATCTTCATTCTCGGTACACTTATGTAAATATTTTTTCAACAAATACGCTAAGAATTTGTTACTGATTTTATTTCTTATGTTTTGATATTGTGTGAGCTGAAATTACAATTTTCCAAATAAAATTATTTATTAGAAAAAATACAAGTTGGTCAAATTTAAGATTGTTTTGTAAAAGAGGCCAAACAAGGGATTCAGTTTACTCCACTTTTCAATTATATCTATCAAAATTATTTCCAGGTTTACAATGCATGTTCCTGAGTTACGACACTCACCACACCGATCTGGTGGAAGAAATATGACTCCAAAAATATAAAATAATCAATATTTGAAAGTTTTTTGATGAAAAATGCAATAAAAATATCATTTACATTAGTTTTTAATAAGCACAAAGCATTAAATCGGCTTATGACGCGCCTCAAGAATGGAACCCCCATCATAAGCCGGGGGACTGCCTATAGTCATTTTCAACTTCTTGTGGAAGGTAGGGAAAATTTTCTAAATTTTTTTCTTTCACGATGTGTATTTGCATAACTTCCACTTTCCATTAATCTTTTTTAAAAATAAATTTGCCCACTTCAATGGTTTGTCGGCATGGGGTGCTGCATATCGATTTATTAGCCCAGCTCCTATGGGTTAAAGAATGCTTTGTAGAGCACGGTTTTTGCTCATGAAAATAAAATTCCTTAAATGACTGAAAACCAAGTGTTACTCTGGGATGCTTACAAGATGATAACCTTATTAGCTTGCCTACTAAAGCAATTATAATAAGAGCTGGCTGAGAGCCGAACTTCACTCTGAACCTACCTGGGAAAGCCAGGTGATAGCTGGCCTTCAATCAGAAAGGGTTAATGGGGATTTGGTTTTATAGTGCTTGTCTAGTTCCATAAAACCAGCGATTTATGGCGCCATAACAGGCAAAGTTTCAGTTATCAGCACCATAAGGTGCAGACAATAGTTATGGCACCATAACATACCTAACAGAGGCACCATTAACCCTCTCGAGCACAGACCAAAAAGATAAGGGTGTAGTACACGACTTCCCCCCCGGGGCTGAAAAGAACACGCACATGGGAAAAGTTTGAAAAGTTTTGCGTTCCCCCCGGGCTGAAAAAGAAAACCGCACATGGAGAAGTTTTTGCGTTTCTCCCGGGCTGAAAAAAGAACACGCACATGAAGAATTTTTTTGGCGTTCCTCAAGGCTGAAAAGAACACACGCACATGAGAGAAGTTTTGAGCGTTCCCCAGGGCTGAAAAGAAACACGCACATGGAAAAGTTTTGCGTTCCCCAGGGCTGAAAAGAACATGCACATGGGAAAAGTTTTGCAGTTCCCCCTATCTGAAAAGAACACGCACATGGGAAAAGTTTTGCGTTCCCCCTGGCTGAAAAGAACACGCACATGGGAAAAGTTTTGCGTCCTCCGGGCTGAAAAGAACACGCACATGGGAAAAGTTTTGCGTTCCCCCGGGCTGAAAAGAACACGCACATGGGAAAAAGTTTTGCATTCCTCCCTGGCTGAAATACACGCACATGGGAAAAGTTATTTGCGTTCCCCCGGGCTGAAAAGAACACGCACATGGGAAAAGCTTTGCGTTCCTCCTGGCTGGAAAGAAACGCACATGGTAAACGTTTTGCTGTTCCTCAGGGCTGAAAAGAACACTCACATGGAAAAGTTTTGCGTTCCTCAGTGCTGAAAAGAACACGCACATGGGAAAGTTTTTTGCGTTCCTCTGATGAACAAGAACAGGCATATGGGAAAAGTTTTGCGTTCCCCACCTGGCTTGAAAAGAACACCCCCGGGCACATGGGAAAAGAAGTTTTCGTTCCCCCGGGCTGAAAAGAACACGCACATGGGAAAAATTTTGCGTTCCTCCGGGCTGAAAAGAACACGCACATGGGAAAAATTTTGCATCCCCCGGGGCTGAAAAGAACACGCACATGGGAGAAGTTTTGCGTTCCCCCTGGCTCAAAAGAACACGCACATGGGAAAATTTTTGCGTTCCTCCAGGCTGAAAGAACACAGACATGGGAAAATTTTGCGTTTTCGTTCCCCGGGGCTGAAAAAGAAGACGCACATGGAAAATTTTTTGCGTTCCCACCGGGCTGATAAGAACACGCACATGGGAAAATTTTTGCGTTCCCCCGGGCTGAAAAGAACATGCACATGGGAAAAGTTTTGCTTTCCCCTGGGCTGAAAAGAACACGTACATGGGAAAATTTTTGCGTTCCTCCGGGCTGAAAAGAACACGCACATGGGAAAAGTTTTGCTTTTTCCCTGGGCTGAAAAAAACACGTACATGGGGAAAATTTTTGCGTTCCTCCGGGGCTGAAAAACCAAAACGCACCAAAATTTTTGCGGTCCTCCGGGCTGAAAAGAACACGCACATGGGAAAAGTTTGAAAAGTTTTTGCGTTCCCGGCTGAAAAGAACAGCTACATGGAGAAGTTCGCGTTCTTCCCCCGGGCTGAAAAGAACACGCACATGAGAATTTTTGCGTTTCCAAGGCTGAAAAGGAACAAACGCACATTTTGAGAGACAGTTTTGTTCGTTCCCCGGGCTGAAAAGAACAGGACAAAATGGGAAAGTTTTGCGTTCCCAAGGGCCTGAAAAAGAACATGCAGGGGGAAAAGTTTTGCGTTCCTCCTATGTATTGAAAAGACGGCACAGGGAAAAGTTTGCGTTTCCCCAAGGCTGAACAGAACACGCACCCATGGGGAAAAGTTTTTGCGTTCTTCCGGATGAAGAACAGGCCATATGGGAAAAGTTTTGGCGTTCCCCGGGCCTAAAAGAACACGCACCATGGGAAAAAGTTTTGCCGTTCCCCGGGCCCTGAACAGAACACCAACATGGGAAACGTTTGCCATTCTCCCTGGCCGGGCTGAAAAGTACACGCACATGGGAAAAGGTTTTTGCGTCCCGGTGCTGAAAGGACCACGCACCTATAGAACGTTTTGCCGGTTACTCCCAGGCTAAAAGAAAAGAACGACGGCACATGGGAACAAAGTTTTGCGTTCGCCCCAGGGCTGCAAAAGAAACACACACATGGAAAAGTTTTGCCGGTTCTCCAGGCTGAAAAGAACACCACATGGAAAAGTTTTTGGCGTTCTTTCCCCGGGGTGAAAGAACACGCCCTTGGGAAAATTTTTTGGGTCCCCCTGGCCGAAAAGAAACACGCCCAGGGGAAAGTTTGCGTTCCTCAAGGGCTTGAAAAGGGAAACACGCACATGGGAAAAGTTTTGCGCTTCTCAGGGGCCCTGAAAGAACCCCGGGCACATGTTGAAAAAGTTTGGGGCGGTTTCCACCGGGATGAAAGAACAGGCATGGGATGGGAAAAGTTTTGCGTTCCCCCCGGGCTTGAAAAGAACAATCCCGGGCCATTGGAAAAAGCAAGTTTTGCACCCCCGGCTGAAAAGAAACACTGGCCAAAATGGAAAATTTTTTGCGTTCTTCCCGGGTCCAGGGCTGAAAAGTAACAACGCATCATGGGAAAAGTTTGTTTGGCGTTCTCCCGGGGCTGAAAGAACAAAACGCAACAACGAAAAGTTTTGCCCGTTCTCCAGGCTGGAAAGAACCGCACATGGGAACAAAAGTTTTGCGTTTTTCGCGGGGTGAAAAGACACACACATGGGAAAGTTTTGCTGTTCTCCCCCTTGTTCTGAAAAGAACGCAAACATGGGAAAAATTTTGCCGTTCTCCCGGGCTGAAAGTAACACGCACATGGAAAAGTTTTTTTGCGGTTCTTCCCGTGGGCTGAAAAGAACACACACAAAATGGGAAAATTTTGCGTTTCCCCTGGCTGAAAAGAACACCGCAACATGGGGAAAGTTTTGTTTGCGTTCCTTCCCGGGGCTGAAAGAACACGCCACATGGGTACAAAAAGGTTTTTGCCGTTCCTTCCCCCCGGGTCTGAAAAGAACACGCACGATTGGGAAACGTTTTGCGTTCCTCCCGGGCTTGAAAAGAACACGCACATGGGAAAAAGTTTTTCGTCGTTCTCATGGGCTAAAAACGAACACGCATATGGGAAAAGTTTTGGCGTTCGCCTCATGGCTGAAAAGAACACGCCCCACGGCACTGGGAAAACGTTTTTGGCGTTCCTCAGGGCTGAAAGCAAAAAACACGCACCATGGGGAAAAAGTTTTGCGTTCCTCAGGGCTTGAAAAGAACAACCGCAACATGGGAAAAGAAAAGTTTTGAAGTTCCGTCAGGGTGCGCAAAAGGAAACACGCACCATGGGGAAAAGTTTTGCGTTCCCTTCCCCCGGGCTGAGAAGAACACGCACATGGAGGGGAAAAGTTTTTGCATTTTTTTTTCCCCGTTCCCCGGGCTGCTAAAACAACACGCACATGGGATATGTTGTTTTTGCATTTCCCCGGGCTGACAAACAACCACGCACATGGGAAATGTTTTTTTTGCGTTTCCCCTGGCCTGAAAAGAACACGCACATGGGAAATGTTTTGCGTTCCCCTGGCTGAAAAGAACACGCACATGGGAACAAAAGTTTTGCGGTTCCCATTCCCCTGGCTGAAAAGAACACGCAAGCCATGGGAAATGGTTTTTGTTTTCGTTCCTTCCCGGGCTGCCAAAGAACAACCGCACATGGGAAATGTTTTGCGTTCCTCAAGGGTCGAAAGGAACACGCACATGGGGAAAAGTTTTTTTGCGTTCCTCAAGGCTGAAAAGTAACAACGCACATGGGAAAAAGTTTTTGCGTTTCCCACCCCCTGGCTGAAAAGACAACGCACATGGTGGGAAAAGTTTTTGCATTCCCCCTGGCTAAAAGAACACGCTATTTGGGAACATTTTTTTTTTATTATATTTTTTTTTTTTTTGCGTTTTCTCGGGGCTGCAAAAAAAAAAAAAAAAACGAAAAAAAAACGCACGAGAAGTTTTGCGTTCCCCCGGGCCTGGAAAAGAACATGCACAATGGGAAAAGTTTTGCGTTCCTCCAGGATGAAAAGAACAACACCTGGGAAGTTTTGCGTTCCCCCGGGCTGAAAAGAACCACGCGTAATGAGAAAAGTTTTGCGTTCCCCGGGCTGAAAAAGAAACACGGAACATGGGAAAAGTTTTGCGTTCCTGGGCTGAAAAGAACACACGGGGTGAAAAGTTTTAAGCGTTCCTCAGGGCTGAAAAGAACACCCTGGGAAAAGGTTTTTGTGTTTCCTCAGCTGAAAAAGAACCACGCCACATGGGAAAAAGTTTTGGTTCCCCCGGGCCTGAAAAGAACACGCACCAGGAACAGTTTTGCCTCCCCCGCTAAAAAGAACACTTCAACGAAAAAGTTTTTGCCGTTCCCCCCCCGGCTGGAAAAGACACCATGGGTAAAAGTTTTGCGTTCCCCCGGGCTGAAAGAACACGCACGTATGAGAAAAGTTTTTGCGTTCCTCCGGGCTGAGACAAAGAACACAAGCACATGGGAAAAGTTTTGCGTTACTCCGGGCTGAAAGAACACGGGACGCCCACATGGGAAAAGTTTATGCGTTCCTCCCGGGGCCTGAAAAGAAACAAGCCACAGGGGAAAAGTTTTGTTGTTCCTCCCGGGCTGAAAAGAACACGACATGGGAAAATTTTTTGCGTTCAACCCGGGCTGAAAAGAACAGTTTCCCACAAAGGGGATAAAAGTTTTGCGTTCCCTGGCTGAAAAGAAACACGCACACGGGGAAAAGTTTTGCCGTTCCTCAGGGAAAAGGGTGAAAAGAAACACGGCAACATGGGGAAAAAGTTTTGCGTTTCTCCGGGCTGAAAAGGAACCAAGCCAATGGGAAAAGTTTTGCGTTCCCCCTGGTTGAAAAGAACACACGCACATGGGTAAAAGTTTTTTGCGTTCTCCCAAAAGGCTGAAAAGAAACATTTGCACACTGGAAAAGGGTTTTTGCGTTCCGCCCAGGGCTGAAAAGAAAACACGCACATGGAAAAGTTTTGCGTTCTCAGGGGCTGAAAAGAAACACACGCACATGGAAAAGTTTTGCGTTCCCCTGGCTGAAAAGAACACGCACATGGGAAAAGTTTTGCGTTCCTCAGGGCTGAAAAGAACACGCACATGGGAAAAGTTTTGCGTTCCTCAGGGCTGAAAAGAACACGCACATGGGAAAAGTTTTGCGTTCCCCCGGGCTGAAAAGAACACGCACATGGGAAAAGTTTTGCGTTCCTCAGGGTCGAAAAGAACACGCACATGGGAAAAGTTTTGCATTCCTCAGGGCTAAAAAGACGCAACATGGGAAAAGTTTTGCGTTCCTACAGGGTCGAAAAGCACATGGGAAAAGTTTTGCGTTCCTCAGGGTCGAAAAGAACACGCACATGGGAAAAGTTTTGCGTTCCCCCGGGCTGAAAAGAACACGCACATGGGAAAAGTTTTGCGTTCCCCCGGGCTGAAAAGAACACGCACATGGGAAAAGTTTTGCGTTCCCCCGGGCTGAAAAGAACACACACATGGGAAAAGTTTTGCGTTCCTCCGGGCTGAAAAGAACACGCACATGGGAGAAGTTTTGCGTTCCCCCGGGCTGAAAAGAACACGCACATGGGAAAATTTTTGCGTTCCTCGGGGCTGAAAAAAACACGCACATGAGAAGTTTTGCATTCCCCCGGGCTGAAAAGAACACGCACATGAGAAAAGATTTGTGTTCCCCCGGGGTGAAAAAGAACACGCACATTTAGAAAAGTTTTTTGTTTCCAACGGGCTGAAAAGAACATGCACTGAAAGTTTTGCGTTCCCCCGGGTTGACAAAAGACACCGCACGAGAAAAGTTTTGTGTTCCCCCGGCTGAAGAACACGCACATGATAAAATTTTGTGTTCCCCCGGGCTGAAAAGAACACGCACATGGGAAAGTTTCTGCGGTCCTCCGGGCTGAAAAGAACACGCAGCCATGGAAAAGTTTTGCGTTCCTCAGGGCTGGAAAGAACCACGCACATTGGAAAGTTTTTGCGTTCCTCATGCTGAAAAGAACACGCAACATGGGAAAAGTTTTGCGTTCCTCCGGGCTGAAAAGAACACGCACATGGGAAAAGTTTTGGCGTTCCTCAGGCTGAAAAGAACACGCACAAAATGGGAAATTTTTGCGTTCCTCAGTGCTGAAAAGAACACTCACATGGGAAGTTTTGCGTTCCTCAGGGCTGAAAGAACACAAAGCACAATTTTGGGAAAAGTTTTGCGTTCTTCCCCCAGGGCTGAAAAGAACAAACGCACATGGGAAAAGTTTTGCGTTCCTCCGGGCTTAAAAGAACACCCACATGGGAAAAGTTTTGCGTTCCCGCGGGCCAGAAAAGAACACGCAACATGGGAAAAAGTTTTTGCCGTTCCCCCGGGCTTGAAAAGGACACTCACATGGGGAAAAGTTTTGCGTTCCCCCTGTGTGAAGAAGAACACGCAACAAAATGGGAAAATATTTTGCGTCTCCCTGGCTTGAAAAGAACACCCCCAGGGCACATGGTAAAGTTTTGCATTCCCCCGGGTGTGAAAAGAACACGCACATGGAAAAGTTTTGCGTTCCTCCCAAATGCTGAAAAGAACAAAACGCCATTTTGGGAAAAGTTTACGGTTTCTTCCCCCCCCGGGCTGAAAAGAACAAAACGAATTCAACATGGGAAAAGTTTTACGTTCTTCACCGGGCTGAAAAGAACACGCACATGGGAAAAGTTTTGTCGTTCCTCTCATAGGGCCGAAACCCGAAACAACGCAAACCCATGGGAAAAAGTTTTGCCGTTCCTCCGGGCTTTTTGAAAAGGAAACACGCACATGGGGGGGGGGAAAAAGGTTTTTGCGTTTCCTCAGGGCTGAAAAGAACCGCACATGGGAAAAGTTTTGCGTTTTCCTCAGGGTGAAAAGACGCACATGGGAAAAGTTTTTGCGTTCCTCAGGGCTGAAAGAAAACATGCACATGGGAAAAGTTTTGCATCCCCTAAAATGGGCTGAAGAAACATGCACATGGGAAAAGTTTTGCGTTCCTCAGTGCTGAAAAGACACGCCATGGTGAAGTTTTGCGTTCCTCCAGGGCTGAAAAGACACGCACATGGGAAAAGTTTTTGCGTTCGCCAGGGCTGAAAAGAACAACACGGGGCAACAAAGGAAAAAGTTTTGCGTTCCTTCAGGGCCTAAAAAGAACCATGGGCACATGGGAAAGTTTGCTTCCTCAGCTTGAAAAGAACACGGCTAGTTGCTATATCAAACTGTGGGAAAAGTTTTTGCGTTCCCCCTGGGCTGAAAAAACACGCAAAATGGAAAAGTTTTGCGTTCCTCAGGGCTGAAAAGAACATCACATGGGAAAATTTTTGCGTTCCCTCTTTTGCGAACAGAAACACCCATGGGAAAAGTTTTTGCCTTTCCTCAGGGCTGAAAAGAACACGCACATGGGAAAGTTTTGCGTTCCTCAGGGCTGAAAAGAACAATGCACCATGGAAAATTTTGCCAATCCTAAGGGCCTGAAAAGACAATGCACAACATGGGAAAAGTTTTTGCGTTCCTCGGGCGAAAAGAACATGGCACAATGCGAAAAAGTTTTGCGCTCCTCCCGGGTTCCGAAAAGAACACGCACATGGGAAAGTTTTGCGTTCCCGGCCGGGCCTCAAAGAAACGCAACCATGGGAAAGTTTTGCGTTCCTCTGGGCCTGAAAAGAACGCACAAAATGGGAAACAAAGTTTTGCGTTCATCCTCCACGTGAAAAGGGAACAATCAACATTGGGAAAAGTTTTGCGTTCATCCTCCAGGCTGAAAAGAACAACGCACATGGAACAGTTTTGGCGTTCATCCCTCCCGTGCTGAAAAGACACCACATGGGAGAAAAGTTTTTGCGGTTCATCCTCCAGGCTGAAAAGAACACGCACATGTGAAAAGTTTTGCGTTCATGCCTCCAGGCTGGAAAAAACAAAAAAACGCCCACATGGGAAAAGTTTTTGCGCTCCTCAGGGCTGAAAACGAAACACGCACATTGGGAAAAGTTTTTGCATTCCTGCAGGGCTGATTAAAAAGAACATGCACATGGGAAAAGTTTTGCCGTTTCCTCAGGCGTGAAAAGAACATGGCACATGGGAATAAAAGTTTTTGTTGTTCCTCCCGGGTCGAAAAGAACACGCCACATGGGAAGAAAAAGTTTTGCGTTCCCCGTGGGCTCCAAAAGAACACCACACATGAGGGAAAAGTTTTTGCGTTCCCCCGGGCCTCAAAAGAACACACACATGGGAAAAGTTTTGCGTTCCTCTGGGCTGAAAAGAACACGCACATGGAAAAGTTTTGCGTTCATCCTCCAGGCTGAAAAGAACACGCATGGGAAAAGTTTTGCGTTCATCCTCCAGGCTGAAAGAACACGCACATGGATAAAGTTTTGCGTTCATCCTCCAGGCTGAAAAAGACTAACACGCACATGGGAAAAAGTTTTGGGGGGGGGGCGTTCATCTCCAGGCTGAAAAGAACACGCACATGGGAAAAGTTTTGCGTTCATCCTCCCAGGCTGAAAAGAACACGCACATGGGAAAGTTTTTGCGTTCATCCTCCAGGCTGAAAAGAACACGCACATGGGAAAAGTTTTGCGTTCATCCTCCAGGCTGAAAAGAACACGCACATGGGAAAAGTTTTGCGTTCATCCTCCAGGCTGAAAACAAAACACGCACATGGGCAAAAGTTTTGCGTTCATCCTCCAGGCCTGAAAACAACACGCACATGGGAAAGTTTTGCGTTCCTCCGGGCCGAAAAGAACACGCACATGGGAGAAGTTTTGCGTTCCCTGGGCTGAAAAGAACGCGCACATGGGAGAAGTTTTGTGTTCCTCCGGGATGAAAAGAACACGCACATGAAGAGAAGTTTTTTCGTTCCCCCTGGGCTGAAAAGAACGCGCACATGGGAGAAGTTTTGTGTCCTCCGATGAAAAGAACGCGCACAGGGGGAAGAAGTTTTGTTCCCCCCGGGTTTGTTGAAAAGAAAAACACGCACATGGGGAAAAAGTTTTGCGTACCTCCCAGCTGAAAAGAACACGCACATGGGAAAAGTTTTTCGTTCCCTCGGCTAAAAAGAACACGCACATTGGAAAAGTTTTTGTGTTCCTCCGGTCTGAAAGAACCCCACACATGGGAAAAGTTTTTACGTTCCTCCAGGGCTGAAAAAGAAAAACATGCACATGGGAAAAGTTTTGCGTTCCTCCTCCGGTCGAAAGAACACAGCACATGGGAAAAAGTTTTGCGTCCCCGGGCTGAAAGACACGCACATGGGAAAAGTTTGCGTTCCCCCGGGCTCAAAAGAACACGCATATGGGAAAAGTTTTGCGTTCCTCTGGGCTGAAAAGAACACGCACATGGGAAAAGTTTTGCGTTCCCCCGGGCTGAAAAGAACACGCACATGGGAAAAGTTTTGCGTTCCCCCGGGCTGAAAAGAACACGCACATGGGAAAAGTTTTGCGTTCCCCAGGGCTGAAAAGAACACGCACATGGGAAAAGTTTTGCGTTCCCCCGGGCTGAAAAGAACACGCACATGGGAAAAGTTTTGCGTTCCCCCGGTGTGAAAAGAACACGCACATGGGAAAAGTTTTGCGTTCTCCCATGCTGAAAAGAACACGCACATGGGAAAAGTTTTGCGTTCTCCCGGGCTGAAAAGAACACGCACATGGGAAAAGTTTTGCGTTCTCCCGGGCTGAAAAGAACACGCACATGGGAAAAGTTTTGCGTTCTCCCGAGCTGAAAAGAACACGCACATGGGAAAGTTTTCCGTTCTCCCGGGCTGAAAAGAACACGCACATGGGAAAAGTTTTGCGTTCCCCCTGGCTGAAAAGAACACGCACATGGGGAAAGTTTTGCGTTCCCTCAGGCTGAAAAGAACACGCATATGGGAAAAGTTTTGCGTTTCTCAGGGCTGAAAAGAACACGCACATGGGAAAAGTTTTGCGTTCTCCCGGGCTGAAAAGAACACGCACATGGGAAAAGTTTTGCGTTCCTCAGGGCTGAAAAGAACATGCACATGGGAAAAGTTTTGCGTTCCTCCGGGCTGAAAAGAACACGCACATGGGAAAAGTTTTGCGTTCCCCGGGCTCAAAAGAACTCGCACATAGGAAAAGTTTTGCGTTCCTCTGGGCTGAAAAGAACACGCACATGGGAAAAGTTTTGTGTTCCTCTGGGCTGAAAAGAACACGCACATGGGAAAAGTTTTGCGCTCATGGGAGAAGGTTTGCGTTCCCCCGAGCTGAAAAGAACACGCACATGGGAAAGTTTTGCGTTCCTCCGGGCCGAAAAGAACACGCACATGGGAGAAGTTTTGCTTTCCCTGGGCTGAAAAGAACGCGCACATGGGAGAAGTTTTGTGTTCCTCCGGGATGAAAAGAAAAGAACACGCATGGGAGAAGTTTTGCGTTCATCCTCCGGGTTGAAAAGAACACGCACATGGGAAAAGTTTTGCGTACCTCCAGGCTGAAAAGAACACGCACATGGGAAAAGTTTTGCGTTCCCCCTGGGCTGAAAAGAACACGCACATGGCAAAAGTTTTGCGTTCCTCCGGGTCGAAAAGAACACGCACATGGGAAAAGTTTTGCGTTCCTCCGGGTCGAAAAGAACACGCACATGGGAAAAGTTTTGCGTTCCCCCGGGCTGAAAAGAACACGCACATGGGCAAAAGTTTTGCGTTCCTCCAGGTCGAAAAGAACACGCACATGGGAAAAGTTTTGGGTTTCCCCTGGGCTGAAAAGAACACGCCACATGGGAGAAGTTTTGCGTTCCTCCGGGCTGAAAAGAACATGCACATGGGAAAATAACTTACATGACGCACAAAGTTTTATTGACACTACACGTCATCATATCACGAGAGGGTTAAATGCACTTTATATAATGAAAAATAACCTTGTCCCATATAAACAGTTTAGAGAGATCTAGTGTGGTCCCCCATATTTGCAAGGGATGTGTACCAGACCCCGCCACCCCCCCCCCCCCCCCCCCCCCCCCCCCCCCCCCCCCCCCCCACCCCCCCCCCCCCCCCCCCCCCCCCCCCCCCCCCCCCCCCCCCCCCCCCCCCCCCCCCCCCCCCCCCGCCCACCCCGCGAAGTTAGAACCCACGAATAGTTGGAACCCCTATAAAAATGCCATACTTTGTTAGTTAAAACTCAAGAAAAACTCACTAATTAGGGTGTTTTTTAATAGTTTAATCACAAAAAGGGCATTTAATGATGGAAAAAAATTTGGATATTTCTCATAGAGAAATACCAAGAATAGGTGAATTTCCTGCGAAAAATGGGGGTATATGTTCCAAAGAGAAATCTGCGAATGCACAAGTCTGCGAATATGGGGGGGCCAATGTATTTATGCTAAATAGAAAAAAGAAATTGCTTTGAATTGAGTTAAAAGGGCAAAATAACCCTGCCTCTGCCCTAAGCTGATTTTTGCAAACCAAAACAGATCACTTTGTTTGTATTTTATAATATTATACGCAGTAATATCAGACTACATACAGCATTACTGGTACAGTGAAGTAAAGCATTACTTTCTAAAAGAGCCAAGGAAAGATGTATATTCGAGAGAGAGAGAAAAATGGAAAGATTATCGTAGTATTTCTGTAAAATACTTCCACATATGATTTTTGTAACTACAGTTACTATTTATTATTATTTGAAAATTTTAATAAACATACATACGTGTGCCATAAAAATCTCTCTCTCAGTAAGTAAATAGAGAGAGAGAGAGAGAGAGAGAGAGAGAGAGAGACTCCCTCCCCTCCTGTCACATTACTTGATATATTTGACAGCTGTTGGACCTCAGCTTGGACCTGGAGTTTGAAAGAAAGATGTGTGAAGACTGGGATATCCTTCATTCTTACATAATTTTTTAAATTTATAAACTAAAATCTTACTAATTCACTGTAGTATTTTCTTAAATGAATTAATTGCCCTTTACATTAATATTATTTGAAAATTATTAAATCATTTATTTACCATACAAAAAACATACATCTCTATAAGAGAGAGAATTACATATTATTGTCATTATGTGATAGTATTTAATCTTATTAAACTTACTAATACAATATTGATCAATACAGTGGAACCTCTACATACAAAAGTCCCTACGTAAGAAGAATTCAGGTTATGAAAGCAAAGAAGATTTTTTTTGCTTCTGTGTATGAAAATAATTCAGGTTGCGAAAGGGTAAAAGTCCGAGATTCGCCAGGGCGGCCGAGAACAATTTTAAAATTCGCACACCACCAACTCAGTAGACTCGCCATCATCCTCCAGCTCTCACATTGGTTCCTGATGCTAGTCGCCGCCGTAAGATCCTGCTCTCCTATTGGTCAGCATCTGTCCCATCATGCCTCTATGTAAAATCATTCCTTGACCATTTTTTGTGGCAGCATTATCGTAAACACCTGGAATTCGTTTGTTCACATAAATCTTGTTTGGTAACGTAAATTCGTGTTAGTGATTTCACTTTTGTTGTACTGTAAGTTAATTTATCCTGCTGTGTGTGAACTTGACCCTTTAACGCTGAAGGGGTATAATAAAAATCGTCTCCCGTATGCCGGCGAGGTCTGGGAGTGAGCGCCGAAGCGGAAAAAATGTTTTTTTTTTTAAATCACAGTGCGCTTAGTTTTCAAGATTAAGAGTTCATTTTTGGTTCCTTTTTTTGTCATTGCATGAAGTTTAGTATGCAACCATCAGAAATGAAAAAAATATCATTATCATATATAAATAATGGAATATATGATGGTACGAAAAAAAAATTTCATATATAATTGTATTCAAATTGCCCTGTGAGCAAAACGGTTAAAGCTAACGAATTAATTTTTTTTCGTTGTATTGTACACTAAATTGCGGTAATTTTAGTATATAACACATTGTAAAACGATCAAGGCAACACAGAGAAAATATTATCACAAAATGATGCATGAATTCGTAACGAGCGGACTTAAAAAAAACTCTTCAAAAATTCAAAATAAATCGAAATATTGTGATAGAGACTTCTCGTTTGTTGCAAAATGAAGGTAATTGATTGAATATTACTAGACTGTAAGTGTTGTAGCTTACAATTGCAGTTTTTGACCATTTCGGTCGAGTTAAAGTTGACCGAAGTACGAATTTTTTCTATTTATCATTATTTATATGAAAATATTTCAAAACTGATAAAAGCTACAACCATAAGTTGTTTTTTGGTTGTATTCTACATGAAATTGCGCACATTCTCATACATAAAATTTTATGTCACAGCTAATTTAAAATGGTGCAAACATTACGACAAGCGGACGAAAAAATTTATGATTTTTTCGGAAGAGTTACCGCGCAGATGTAAGGAAAAATTTTATTTCATAAATTCACCATAAATCGAAATATTGTGTTAGAGACTTCCAATTTGTTGAAAAATAAAGGTAAATGATTGAATATTACTAGAATGTAATAGTTTTAGCTTACAATTGCGTTTTTCAACCAATTCGGTCGAGTCAAAGTTGACCGAAGGTTGAAATTTTGGCACTTATCGTTATTTATATGAAAATATTTCGACTCTGATAAAAGCCACAACCATGAGTTGTTTTTAGTTGTATTCTACATGAATTGCGCATATTTTCATATATAATACTCCATGTAACGGCTAATTTAAAATGTTGCAAAAGTTATGTCAAGGTGACAAAATAATTTCTGAGATGTGTCGCTGATACTTTTTAGTGCGATAAGAAATTCGCACTTGCGCGCCTGCATAATGATTGTAAACAAAACAACGCCTTGATCTGTGAGCTCCCAGCATCCCCCAAGTCGCGTGATTTAAAAGTTTTCGCTTAGTCGGCCTATAACTATTTTTCCGCGAATTTAAAAAAAAAACTTTTTTATATCGACGTACCATACGTCCAATCGGCGTTAAAGGGTTAATTACTTATGTTATTAGCCATGGGTCCCAAGAATGTTGCTGAAGTTCACAGAAAGAAGAGGATGATTTCTATGAAGACAAAGATAGAGATAATCAAGTAGTATTAAAGTTTTCTGCCATTTGTTAATGTGTTTCGTAAAGTTTAGTGTTACAGCGGACCCCTTGTATTCGCATTCTCTGGGTTCGCGGATTTCTCTCGGGAACATTTCTGCACATTATTCACGGAAAATTCGCATGTTCGCAGTATTTTTCTATGAGAAATATCCACAAATTCCTGTTTTTATTTTTTATCAATTTCATCATAAAATGCACTTTTTGTGATAAAACTATTAAAAAAACCAAATACTATAAACATTTTTAGTGAGTTTTTCTTGAGTTTTAACTAACAAAATAGCCTGTTTTTAGCATTTTTATAGGGGTTCCAACTATTCGCGGGTTCTAACTATTCACGGGGGTCTGGTGCGCATCCCCCGCGAATATGAGGGACCACTGTTTTGTGTTCTGCCATTTTTGAATGTCTTTCGTAAAGTTGAGTGTTCATGTTTTCTGCAATTTGTCCTCCTCCTCTGTCACCATTTTCGGACATCGCCTCACTCGAAAGGTCAACTTCCACATATGAACGTACAGTAACCTCCCCGTTAACACAAGGGTTACGTTCCTGGAGATGTCGTGTTAGCCATATTCGTGTTAACAGGGAAGTATTTCTCCATAAGAAATAATGGAAATAAGGGGGTTAACGTTCCAGGGCAATGGGAAACTTAATCTATTTTGGGATTTTGCCAGAAAAAAAACACTTTATTTATATATTTTTATATACAGGTAGTCGTCTACTTACGAACTATGCAACTTATGACAGACCGACTTTACGACAGCTACAATATAATAATATACAATAATATTTAATTTTATATTTGGCTAAAATACGTCGAGCGCGCATACGATAGTTTTTCCCGCTACCGTCAGCGCGCTCATCTCCGAGAAATTTATGAAGAGAAGAAAAAACGGACCATTCAAACAAAACTAAGCATGTTTATGTTTAAACCAACATCTCAGTCTACCCCTGTCCCCACTACCAGCAGTACTACCACGGAATCGGATGACCCAGACAATCCCCAGCCATCCACCAGCAGACAATTAATTTTTTTTTTTTCTTTTTTTTTCAAATTTCAAATGTTTCATAATTTTTATTTTTTCTGTATGTTCATGTTTTTTCTGTACTGTAAATCAATTCTATCTATGCATTACTGTAGTTTGCCTGAAATTTATAAAGAAAAAATAATTTACATACTGTTAAATAAAACTTTGTGTATTACTACGTACGTACATAGACGTGTTGGCAACAGTACAAACAGTCGCTAGAGAAAACAGCAGACGATGTTTTGATTTATATTTTCAGAAGTAAAATTTTGTTCAAAAATGGTAAGATTCGTATTTTAGTAATTCATTTTGTATTTCTGTTTTGCAAATAAATCAATATAATAACAAATTATGCATTTAATTCAAACCTATAAATAAATAAAAGTATGTATATAATACGTGTAGCCGATTGTCAATGCAAATGGCGGATAAGAAAATGTAAACAGACCAGACAGATGGTCTGAATGCCTGCAATAAAAATGTTAAATACAGTAATAAAAGTAAGTATTAATCAAGGAGTTCGAGCATGATAAGATTTCATATGCTAAACGTAATAATAGGTACTATACATGCACATTTTTGGGATGATATAAAATGTATATGTAGGCTAGTAAGTTGTCAATGAAAATGCAAACGAACAAATACGTACATGTACACGCATGTGTTTGAATATGGTAAAAAGGATAAAAAGACAGCACAAACATGATTCAATTTACTCAATATGCTGAAAGACAATTTACGACAGCTCTGCCAGAACCTAATGCCGTCGTAAGTAGACGACTACCTGTAGTAAAGTACGCACTATTATGTTAACCAATGCTAGAATATATTGGCTCTTCTCACTGCGAGGGCTGGCTTCACACTGAGCCAGCAGGCAAGAGAGAGAGAGCGCGGGAAAGGTGGGGTGAGTCAGACTCTCGCCACACCTCCCGCGCTCTTGCTCTCAGCGGAAAATTCAAATCGTGTAACATCGAATATTACGTGTTAGCAGAATTTTTCTGTATGATTTTGAACTCGTGTAAGATCGAAATCGTGTTAACAGAACTCGTGTTAACGGGGAGGTTACTGTACAGTATTTCTTGTACCCTGTACACTAATACACTTTATTTACAGGTACGTACTACAATAAAGGTTATGTTAGGTATTAAATGGTCCAAATTGTTGTATTTCATTGTTTACTGGTCAATTTAGCTTTATTATAAAATTTAATGTGGTGTTTTTGTAGGACTTGGAATGAATTCGGCAATTTATATGTAAAACGTAGTTCTAGAAACGAAAAAATAAGGTTACAAAGGCCGCTTTGGAACGGATTAATTTCGTAACCTGAGGCACTGCTGTAGTATTAAAATTTTAAAATTAGCAAATCATTTTTGTATAAAAAAATTATTTAGGCATAAAAATAACATAAAAAAATACACCAATTACTGATTATTTATTGTTGAGAACCCCACGAATAGGCGAAATCCCCACAAATAATGGGTAGATATGGTCCACAGAGAAATCCGCAAATCCGTGAACCCAGAGAACGCGAATACGGGGGGCCCACTGTATATGAACATATATATTTTTAAGGGTACTAATGTTTAAGATGACTGAAATTATATTAATATAATCTCAAAAACTAATACAGTAATATGATAATAATTTAAGGTAAATTTGAGATAGGATGTTACTTAAGGTATACATTTGGTATTTGAACTTTCAAGATAGGCAATTATAATAGTTTCTCTCTCTCTCTCTCTCTGCCAAAGAATTGGCAAATAGATACTTGTTCAGGCCTCTCTTTCTCACTTCTCTGGAAAAGATATATGTATTTATGGGAGGGAGAGTAGTGCTGCCTATTGACGTTCATTTCAATCTTTTGATATCATAAGGAGTTATTCTCTCTCTCTCATTACTATTCCCAAATAATTCATAAATAATTTCACTCTTGAGGGTGGTGAAAGCTAGCTTTCTCTCTCTCTCTCTCTCTCTCTCTCTCTCTCTCTCTCTCTCTCTCTCTCTCTCTCTCTCTCTGACTGTGTATATATTTATAATGGTAAAAAGTTTAAGATGACTTTGAAATTATACAGTAGTACCTCGAGATATGAAAGGCTCAACTTACGAAAAATCCAAGTTACGAAAGCAAAGACGAAAAATTTTACTGCTCTACATACGAAAAGTTTTCAAGATACGAATGGTTTCTGAAAGTCCGAGATTCGCCCGATAACAATTTTGAAACTCGCGCCGCACGCCGCCATCTTAGTTATCGTAGACTCGCCACCATCCTCCTGCTCTCCCATTGATTCCTGATGCTAGCCAAGCCATGAGATCCTTCTCTCTGATTGGACAGCATCCCTTCCATCATGCATCTTCTATAACGTACGTGTTGCGTGCCTTAGCTCGGCCACTTCGCACCCGAAACTTTACCGTACGCATTCGGCATTCGTTCGCTCCAACGATTTCGTTTAGTAACGTAAATTCGTTAGTGATTTCGATGCAGTACATATTATCGTGTTGTGCGAAGACTGTATTATTACGTATTTGTGTAACTTTACGTAAATTAACGTAGTCATGGGTCCCAAGAAAGTTGAAATTCACGGAAAGAAGCGCATGCTGTCTCTGGAGACAAAGATGGAGATCATAAAGAAGTACGAAGCTGGTATGCGATTGTGTGATCGCAAAGGAATATCGGCCATAATCCGTCGACAATAGGCACCATCCTTAAACAGAAGGATGCCATCAAAGCAACTACACCATCGAAGGGCATCACTATTTTGTCCAGCAAGAGGAGCCATGTGCACGACGAGATGGAACGGCTGCTCCTCTGGATAAAAGACAAAGAAATCGCTGGCAATACAGTAACGGAGACGGCAATCGCTCACAAGGCCAGTGCTATTTTCGGCGATTTGATTGCGCAGGCGGAAGACGACGGAGGGGAAGGGACTTCAACACAAACCCAAGAGTTCAAGGCTTCGCATGGCTGGTTCGAGAAATTCCGTAAACGGACTGGCATCCATTCGGGGGTGTGTCATGGGGAGGCTGCCAGCTCGGACACGAAAGCGGCCGAAGCATTTAAGAAGACTTTCGACCGAGATTATGACCAAGTAAGGCTACAGTTCTCAGCAGGTTTTCAACTGTGATGAGACTGGCCTTTTTTGGAAAAAAATGCCTCGTACGACGTACATCACGGAGGAAGAGAAGAAGCTACCCGGGCATAAGCCTATGAAAGACAGGCTTACACTCGCACTTTGTTCGAACGCCAGTGGGGATTGCAAGGTGAAGCCCCTACTGGTGTATCACTCCGAGACTCCTCGAGCCTTCAAGGCCCACAAAGTGTTGAAGGAGAAGCTTCCAGTGATGTGGAGGGCTAATGCAAAAGCCTGGGTAACGAGGCTTTTGTTCACGGAGTGGGTAAATCTGTGTTTCGGCCCGACTGTGAAGTTTTTTTTGCAAGAGAAGCGCCTCCCCCCGAAATGTCTGCTGGTGTTGGACAATGCCCCTCCCCACCCTCCTGGCCTCAAGGAAGATATCCTAGCAGAGTATTCCTTCGTTAAGATTCTTTTTCTTCCGCCCAACACCACCCCTCTCCTCCAGCCCATGGACCAGCAAGTGATAGCAAACTTTAAGAAGCTGTACACAAAACATCTTTTCAAAAGATGTTTTGACATCACCCATACCACAAACCTCACCTTGCGTCAATTTTGGAAGGAGCATTTTGACATCGTCATATGCATCCGACTCATCGACCAAGCATGGCAGGAGGTTTCGAGGGGAACCTTGAATTCCTCGTGGAGGAAACTCTGGCCTGATGCCGTATCCGACCGAGACTTCGAGGGATTCGACGTGGGCGAAGCTGGTGCTGCTGAGTCCGAAACAGTTGATGATCCCGAAACTGTTTTGGAACCAGATCTTGACGAGATCGTTGCACTCGTCAAGTCCATGGGGCTGGTCGTCGACGAGGACGACATCAACGACCTTCTCGAGGAGCACCAAGAGGAGCTTACGACGGATGACCTGAAGGAGTTGGAGGCCATGCAATTCAAGAGGAGTTCTCCAGCAGCGGCAATGAAGAGGAGGAGCCTATGACAACGGCAGAAATTAAGGAGCTCTTAGCCGCTTTTCATAAAGTGCAATCGTTCATAGAAAAAGACACCCCGAAAAGGCTCACACAGGTCGTATGCTTGCGCAGTTCGATGACGTTTGCCCGAGTCGTTTCAGGAACATTGTCAAAAGCAGGCAGAAGCAATCTTCTTTGGATAGTTATTTTTTAAAGAGGCCTTCAGCATTAGCAGGAGTAAGCAAAAAGGAAGAACCAGGTGATAAAAAATAGAAAGTTGAAAGCAAAAAGGAAGAACCAAGTGATGAAAAAACAGAACGTTGAAAGTGGTGATGAAGTTGAAATTCTGTAAAAATAAGAAGAAAAAAAAAAAAAAAAAACCTACGTAAAAGTAAAAAAAAAGTTAAACTATAAAAAAAAATAAAAAAATTTTACGTAAGTTTTTTTAGATTTTTTTGTAAGTTAAAGTGTTACAGTTTTTGTTAATGTTTTTCGTACCAAAAAATTTTATTTTTATAGTTTTCCTTAAATTTTTTATGTGTTTTCGTAAAGTTAAGTGTACGTACGTACGTACGTTATCTGCCGTTTGTCCTCCTCCTCCTCCTCTGCCGCCACTTTCGGAGATAGCCTCACTCGAAAGGTAAGCTTCGACATTTTACGTTACAGTAATAATATTTCTTGTACACTAATTATACACTTTATTTACAGGTTTGGATTTTTATTCTTAATTTAGGTATTGAATGGTCCAAATTGTTGTAGTATTTCATTGTTTATAGGTCAATTTAGCTTTATTATGAAATTTAATGGGGTGTTTTTGGAGGGCTTGGAACGGATTAGCCATTTTACATGTAAAATGTGTTCCAAGATACGAAAAACTCATTATACGAAGGCCGCCTCGGAACGGATTAATTTCGTATCTCGAGGTACTACTGTATTAATATCTATTCAATGGTATATTTGATGTAGGATGATACTTTAAGTATACAGCATTTGAACTTTCAGGATAGGCAGATATGAGCACTTTTAGAGGGGAATTCTAACTAATCGCAGGTCCGAGCTATTCGCAGGGGGAACGCTCTAACAATTGTTTTTATGCGACAACAATCTAACTCTCTATGTAGGACCACTCTTAAGTCTATCCTATCCTTCTCCTCTAATTCAGCCATTTTTCATCTTCTTCTCTTCCAAACACCAATCCTTGCAATGAACACAACAGTTGTCTGAATCACAACTCACTCCTTGACAATCAATGCATATTTCATGTGTACATGCTTCAATTAACTAAATCTGGTCTTATAACCACTTTTCCTACAAAATCTAACAGATTTTGATATGGGAGGTTGAGAAGAATCCATATTGCTAAATATAGACCAAATTCCAGATGATCCAATTCATTAACCAAGAAAAACCCAAATTTCAGAGAACTTATTCCCTGACAAGTAGAATGACAGCCGAAACATTCACTGTCTTACCCCCGCCCATCAAGAGAGCATTTGTTAATGATTTTTTCAGTTTTAACACTTGTTGAACCCACAGTTTCACATCAAAAATTTTAACTAAAAATCTATGTACTACCCATTCACATCACTTTTGTAATCTGTCTAATCTTTTTAACTTCATTACCATTTGTAAAAGTAAACCAAATTAACTTGCATTTATCTTTTGTCTTAGAATAGGATAGGATAGGATAAAAGATTAGTTTAACCAGACCTCTAAGACTGACAAGGGCTCTTCTCGGGCTGGTTCCCAGGAATTAAACCCCCCCCCCCCCCCAAAAAAAAATTCAAAACACTGACTTTGCTTAGGAAGATGATTCTGTTAAGTGAGAAACCTTTGCCTTCAACAAAAATTCCAGACATTGTTGGATCTCGAAAATAAATGCGTCTTTGTTGAATCCAATTTGGGCATTCAATAAGTAAGTACTGGACAGTCATGGGAACTTGGTATCCATTACATTTCATTGGGTCAGAATTTGGAGTTGTCATTGGATGACCAAGAGAAAATATAGTATGACCTATGCAGTCTTGCTAGGATTACTTCTTTAGATCTTGCTTTTTCAGACAATGAAACCCATGGGTACACCTGAGATCTTATATTTTTCAGCTTGTTTGATATTGGTACTGAAGAGCAATCTGTTTGCCAATCTTGATATATTAGAGATTTGACAGATTCTAACCTGATTGGCTTATCAACAGCCAATCAGGAGTGTCGTAAGGGATGGGCCTAGACATCAAATGCATGGTTGATGTGAATCTACTATCTTATATGCTACAAAATACAAAGTTCATAAAAATATTCTTAATTACATGGTCAGTAAGTTGCTCAATGAGAACTTCAGCAACTCACTTTTGCACACTTCTAGTAAGAAATGTTCTTGAGTTTATAACAGAGAAACAGGCCCAAATGATGAGCCCAAACAGAAAAAAAAAGTTCTGGTGAAAACCTGTAAGGTTGTTAACAGACATTGCAGAGGCTCTGATACAGTGACAAATCAACCCTACCATACAAACTGTAGACATTTCCTAGAAAGCAAATGAATTAGGATGTGTGAGTACCCATCTCTCAATTGCTGCAATGAATTCCTCTCTACAAATCTATCTTCAGGCAACAGGTACACAGTTTTGAATCCTTCCACAAGGGGCCCTGACAAAGAGCCTTGTTAAGAAGGTAGTACTTCAGAATGAGGTAGAGCCAACTGAAAAATCCCAGCTTCTCTGGGTTTACCTCTTCAATTATACAAATCCAAAACATAGCAGCCATACTGTCACTGAGGACCAGCATCTTCACCAAATTTGAGGGGTAGGACTCAATGATTACAGACGGTCCATCTGGGTCAGACAAGCGTTATTCATTTTTTCTTTTGAATGCCAATCGCTTTTAAAAGCTTAAAGGTATAAGCTAAATTTAACAGCAGGTAAGAGGCATCTCAAATAATTCTAATTTAATGAAAACAAGAATATGAAGGTTCATGAGTGATTCCCACATTCCATGCTGGTAAAAGATGTGCATATGTTTTACAGCTGCTATCTGGAAGCCAAGAGTTAAATATGTTAAGGTCATGTGATATTGAGTCACAGCCAGATTCAAGCTTAAATGTTTAAAATTTTTTTGTGATTCAAATATTTCAATACATACTGATATACCTTCCACATTAGCCTATCAATTTAGAAAAAATAAAAACAATGACATGAAAATCAATAATAAAAAAAAAACTATCATAAAAATAACCTGCAGATTTCAAACAATTACAATAGTTTGGAAGTCTAGACTATGATTCTTTGGGTAACAACATCATCAAATCCTTACAACAGTTCTTACAGCAATACTGACCTATTTCAATAAATTTATGTCTTAAAACAAACAATTGAGTGAAGGGAATTTGAACTTACATATTTTAATATAATTTCACCTATGCTGGCATCATTAGTCCAATTGTGAGCAAGGTGTAGTAAATCGTTGCGCATCCTTCTGTGGACTTCATGAATAGGAGGTAAATTGCCAAATATATATCTCAATTCTTGAGCATCAAGCATGTGGCCTCCTGGTTGGTTCATGTTTTCTAATGGTTCTTTGATAACCTGAAATGAAATAAAATTTAATTGCTACAGATTGCATTTCTCAAGTTGGGGAAACACTATTCATATCATGAAAAATGATAACTCCAAAAATAGTTTTACACCTGAAAAAGAGAGAGAGAGAGAGAGGAAGAAGAGAGAGAGATAGAGAGAGAGATGAGAGAGACAACAGAGTGAGAGAGAGAGACGAGAGAGAGAGAGAGAGAGAGAGAGAGAGAGAGAGAGAGAGTTTTCAAATGTAACTAAAAAGCACATTTTACTCTAACATTTACTATGTAGTTATTTTCAGCAAACGGAAAATAACATTTCAAAAAAAGCCTAACATAAAACAAGAAAAACAGCCTAACATACAACAAGCCTAACACATTAAACAAACTGTTTTCAAGGTCAAACTCAAAACATGTTAGCACTCAAATGGTATGCCTTTAGCCTTTTCAATAGGTCTCACTGCCCATTCACAAGTTTTAATCTAAAAAAAACAAAAAAAAAAAAAAAAAAAAAAAAAAAGACTCTACTATTACTGCAAAAACACATCTAAGGGTAAATCAACAAATCCAAACTCTCTCCTCTACATTACAGAATTGCATGCTGAAAAATTACCTATAATATGCTTTTTATTTTTGCCTGTGTTATCCAAACCTGACCAGCAAGATTTTTCCCATACTTCATTTCTAAGGTCCCTTATTAACCCTTAAACGACAAGCCGGTATTTCTGAGAGTGTCACCCGTATGCCGGCAGCGTTCGTGAGTGAACGCAGAAGCGGAAAAAATGATTTTTTCAAAATTCACAGCACACTTAATTTTCAAGATTAAGTTAATTTTTGGCTCCTTTTTTTGTCATTGCCTGAAGTTTAGTATGCAACCATCAGAAATGAAAAAAAATATCATTATCATATATAAATATTGGAATATATGACAGCACGAAAAAAACATTTCATATATAATTTCATATAAATCTCACTGTGAGCAAAACGGTTAAAGCTAATGAGTTAATTATTTTTTCATTGTATTGTACACTAAATTGCGATGATTTTGGTATATAAAAAATTGTAAAACAATCAAAGCAACATAGAGAAAATATTATCACAATATAAAGCATGAATTCGTAACGCGCGGACGTAAAAAAAAAAGCCGTTTTCAAAAATTCACCATAAATTGAAATATTGTGCTAGAGACTTCCAATTTGTTGCAAAATGAAGGTAATTGATTGAATATTACTAGACTGTAAGTGTTGTAGCTTACAATTGTAGTTTTTTACCATTTTGGTCGAGTTAAAGTTGACTGAAGTACGAATTTTTTCTATTTATCGTTATTTATGAAAATATTTCAAAACTGATAAAAGCTACAACCATGCGTTGTTTTTAGTTGTATTCTACATGATATTGCACACATTTTCATATATAAAACTTTATGTAACGGCTAATTTAAAATGGAACAAACATTACGACAATTGGACAAAAAAAATCTTTATTTTTTTCGGAAGTTACCGCGCGGATGTGCGGAAATTTTTTTTTTTTCATAAATTCACCATAAATCGAAATATTGTGCTAGAGACTTCCAATTTGTTGCAAAATAAAGGTGGTAAATGATTGAATATGACTAAAATGTAAGAGTTTTAGCTTACAATTGCGTTTTTCGACCATTTCGGTCGAGTCAAAGTTGACCGAAGGTTGATATTTTGGCACATCATTACGTATATGAAAATATTTCAAAACTGATAAAAGCTACAACCATGGGTTGTTTTTATGTTGTATTCTACATGAAATTGCGCACATTTCCATATACTATAAAACTTTCTTTAACGACTAATTTAAAACTGTGCAAAAATTACGACTATCGGACGAAAAAATTTCAGATTTTTTCGGCAGTTACCGCACGGACGTAGGAAAGTTTTTTTCTAAAATTCACCATAAATCAAAATATTGTGCTAGAAACTTACAATTTGTTGCAAAATGAAGGTAAATGATTGAGTATTACCAGAATGTAAGAGTTTTAGCTTACAATTGCGGTTTGCAACCATTTCGGTCGAGTTAAAGTTGACCGAAGGTTGAAATTTTAGTACTTATCGTTATTTATATGAAAATATTTCAAAACTGATAAAAGTTACAACCATGGGTTATTTTTAGTTGTATTCTACATGAAATTGTGCACATTTCCATATATAAAACTTTATGTAATGGCTAATTTAAAATGGTGCAAACATTACGACAATCGGACGAAAAAATTTATGATTTTTTCGGAATAGTTACCGCGCGGACATAACGGAAAAAGTTTTTTTTCATAAATTCACCATAAATCGAAATATTGTGCTAGAGACTTCCAATTTGTTGTAAAATGAAGTTAAATTATTGAATATTACTAATATATAAGGGTTTTAGCTTACAATTGAGTTTTTCGACCATTTTGGTAGAGTCAAAGTTGACCAAAGGTTGAAATTTTGGCACTTATCGTTACTTATATTTAAATATTTCAAAACTGATAAAAGCTACAACCATGAGTTGTTGTTTTTTTTTTTGTATTCTACATGAAATTGCACACATTTTCATATATAAACTCTATGTAACAGCTAATATAAAATGGTGCAAAAATTATGTCAGTGACAAAATCATTTCTGAGATGTGTCGCTGATGCTTTTTAGTGCGAGAAGAAAGAAATTCGCGCTTGCGCGACTGGGTAACGATTGTAAACAAAACAACAGCTGGATCCGCGAACTTTCAGCATCCCCCAAGGCGCGTGATTCAAGTTTTCGCCTAGTGGGCCTATAACTATTTTTCCTCAAATTTAAAAAAAAAAAATTTTTTCGTTGAAGTTTTATACATCGGTTCAGCACCCAACAGACAATTTTCGTCAACATTTAATACATCCAATTGGCATTAAAGGGTTAAGCAAATATATGTGAAATTAAAAGGAAATGAGGCTTTCCCTTACTCTAAAACTAATGAGATGGGAATATTTTTCTACAAACATATTAGCCTGAATATTACCAACTCAGATTGATTAAAATAACAATTGCTAAATAGAAAAATGGGACACAGTCACAAAGAAGGATGAGTCAGATATAATATTGGTAGAAAATGACAACACTGCACTGAACACTTTAGTGACGTCATGGTAAAGATATGGGGAGATAACCCGACTGATTACCAGAAAGCTGGTGATGACTGGGGTGTACTTATGAATGAAATCAAAAATAACTTAAGATGGAAAACACCAATTTGTGATGCAAACACTGTGGAGATGATTTTAGGTGACACTTAAGTAACACCTCATATACTAATAAAAATGTTTTGCAAGATATAGAATGAGAAAACAAAACCTAACGACAGGGAATTGGTAGTCATACCCAATCTGACAATGTGGTACCAATATAGTGACTGCAATTACATGGGTTGTAATAAAAATATTTTGTATGCTTAATCTTGATAGGTTGGAGACAGGAATTGATAAGAGTGCTTAGAGATAAAAAAAAAATGGTTCTAGAAAAGGCAAGAGTTGAATGAATCAAGTAGAAGAGTTGCATCAACTTACTGCGCAGTAGCGTCTAAAATTTAAAAATCCTCCGATTGTTTCTGTTAATTACAAACAAGCACATGACCATAACCACCTGCCAATATTACTGGAGGTCTTACATCACTAAGACATTCCAGTGATACATATAAAGCTAACTTAAATTAACCAGGAATGAAGTAGATGCAAGTCAATATAATGGTATTTTGTCATATAAATATGCAGTAAATAGTGGAGTGCTACAAGGCAATGTTCACCTTTCCTGTTTGCTCTTCTCATAAATCTTTTAATGAAAAAAAAAAAGACAAGTGGTCAAAAGATGGAGAAAAGGCTGAGACAGGAGTAATGATAAAAAAATAAGACTTGGAATAAGTATGAGATATAGTTTTAATAGTAACAATATGCCATAAGATTACAAATAAGCTCAACAGAGTGCATTATAGTATACCTAGTGAGATGGGACTCAAAATAAATTTAGGATAAACAAAAATGCTGAGGACATATGCACACAGGGATGAATAAGATTACAAAAATACAGAGTTAATGAACTTTCAAGATTTAGGAACAAAGGTTCTCTTGAGTTGGAATTTAGGGTGACTACAATAGGCAGCCTCAATAAGATATAAAAATAAAATAGACAGAAAATGCATTGGTAAGATTATGCATAGGCCTTTCAAGATCTGTATCACTAGGCTGACATATACCTTGGCATGACAATGAAACTATAAAAAATGTCTAAACTTAAAAATAAAGCTGTAAGACAAACATTAACAGTCAACAAGTTATATCATAAGGAAAACTATGAAGTTCCACATGTATGAGATAATGATGATGTAACATAGAGATGGCTTTAACCAAGATCAACTAAGATGGGTAGGCCAGACAGGATTAGCCCTTAATGGACGGAGACCCTCATATGAGCATCAACACTGAGCTATCGACTTGAAGGAATCGGGTGGGAAAGAGTTTCCATTACTTCTAAAGCCTATAAATTCACTAATGGCAACTTTCAGACTGGCTAAAATCAAGAAGCAGGTGGCTCATGAGCAAGTTGTGATCTTGACTTCAAAGGAGCAAGTACTGCCCCCTCCCCCCCCCCCCCCCCCCCCCCCCCCCCCCCACCCTCTCTCCTCTCTCTCTCTCTCTCTCTCATGATGTCCTATTATATATTTGCTCATAAATATACTCAGGGGTTACTGTTAGTTTTAGTTCTTATCTTTATGATATTATCAGTTATAGTTGTAATTTTGCAAAGAAAAGTGCCAAGAATTATTAGAAAAGACAGGTATAATCCAATAAGAGTTTTCGATCTCAGTACATTTACGTAATATTTTACAACAAATATACTAAGAATTTGTTACCGATTTTAATTCTAAGCTGTTTTGATATTGTACGAGCTGTAATTATAATTTTACAAAATAAAAGAGATTCATTTATCAGAAGGAGGACCCACAAGGGATTGTAAATACATAATCATTTTGAACTTCTCGTTGAAGGTAGGAAATTTTTTTTCTACACTTTGCGCATTTGCATATCTTCCTCTTTCCATTGATGCATTTTTTTCTTAAATTGGCTGCCCTCAAAGTTTACCTGGCCTGGGGTGCTGCATTTGGATTTTTTTAGCCTGGCTCTTAAAGGTTATTGACAAATCACCCAGGTCGACTGTCGACTGCATAGAGTGGGCCATGAGTCATGGTTCACAGGTCATAAACCATGACAGTCTGGACCTTATAAACACATTTCCTTGCTTCCACAAGTATGCAAGTACTGAAATCAAGATACATCAAGTAACTTTTTATAGCCATGCCAAATAAATGCATAGTATATGGTTTTTCAAACTCCAAGTTTAAGAACAAACAACTTTAGGATAAAGTATTTTAGATTTCAAAGGGGAAAACTGTACTGAGATACATGTCGTCATGCAGATTCAGACATTCCTGAAAATTCAGTGATATGTTCTGTTCATGTCAAACCCTGGGATCAATAGATGATATGAAGTCATGGCTGCTGAATTTTTAAAACACTATCAATAAGTTTTGTTTGTTTGTATGGTATTTCATGTTGTGTGAAACCAGTGGTTATTCAGCAATGGGACCAATGGCTTTACGTAACTTCCGGACCACGTCGAGAGTGAATTCTATCACCAGAAATACACATCTCTGACGTCTAAATGGAATGCCTGAGAATCGAACTCGCAGCCACTGAGGTAGCAGGCCAACAACAAGCCGACCATGCCACTGAGGCACTAACTAACAATAAGTGGTTATTAAAGGAAGACACTGCGCCATCTCTTCATTTGGCAAATGGTTTTTAAACTCCCTTGTTCCATATGTAAATGAATAAAAAATTAATACTTCAAATGTAATCTATACTAATACAGCACATGTAAGTACAGTATACTCACCCATTTTTGCAGGAGATATGTACCAGACACACCCCAAATAGCTAAAAACTGCAAATACTTAAAACCTTCTAAAATGCTTAGAACTGCCTATTTTGATAGTTCAAATACAAACAAACCCTCTTAAAATGCTTATACTTCTAAGTTTTTAAATATTTTTATCACAAAAAGTGCATTTAGTGAACATCATGGGTCAACTATATATGAGTTCTGTTTAAATAGAGAGGTACCGTGATCTACAAGTTTAACTCACTCTGTGGCGAGCTCGTAGCCCAATTTCCATGCACATCAAATCAATTTTTCCCATTGAAAATACTTCAGATGCCATTAATCCGTTCCAACCCCCAAAATGCCACCCCATATTTTTAAGTTTCATGTTATTAAATAAGGAAAATACATTACTAAATAAATATTGTATAAAAATATAATGGAAAGAGTATGCAAAGATACGATAATCAGATTTTACAATAGGATTAGCTATTAACCCTTAAATGCCCATTGGACATACTTTATGTCGAGATAACTTGTCTGTCGGGTGACGATTGGACGTATTTTACGTCGACATAGAAAAGTTTTTTTTAAAATTCGCGGAAAAATACTTGTAGGCCTACCAGCCGAAAACTTTTGAATCGCGCACCTTGGGGGATGCTGGGAGTTCACGGATCAAGGTGTTGTTTTGTTTACAATTGTTACGCAGGCACGCAAGCGCGAATTTCTTTCTTATCACACTAAAAAGTATCAGTGACACATCTCAGAAATTATTTCGTCACATTGACACAATTTTTGCATCATTTTAAATTATCCGTTACATGGAGTATTATATATGAAAATGTGCACAATTTCATGTAGAATACAACAAAAAACTATTCATGATTGTAGCTTTTATCAGTTTTGAAATATTTTCATATAAATAACGATAAGGGCCAAAATTTCAACCTTCGGTCAACTTTGACTCTACCTAAGTGGTCGAAAAATGCAATTGTAAGCTAAAACTCTTATATTTTAGTAATATTCAATCATTTACCTTCATTTTGCAACAAATTGGAAGTCTCTAGCACAATATTTCGATTTATGGTGAATTTATGAAAAAAAATGTTCCTTACGTCCGCGCGGTAACTCTTCCGAAAAAATCGTACATGCGATTGTCGTAATGTTTGCACCATTTTAAATTAGCCGTTACATAAGGTTTTATCTATGGAAATGTGCGCAATTTCATGCACAATACAACTAAAAACAACCCATGGTTGTAGCTTTTATCAGTTTTGAAATATTTTCATATAAATAACGATAAGTGCGAAAATTTCAACCTTCGGTCAACTTTGACTCTACCAAAATGGTCGAAAAACGCAATTGAAAGCTAAAACTCTTATATTCTTGTAATATTCAATCATTTACCTTCATTTTGCAGCAAATTGGAAGTTTCTAGCACAATATTTCGATTTATGGTGAATTTTATGAAAAAAAAAAAAAAAAAACATTTGCCATAAGTCCGCGCGGTAACTCTACCGAAACAATCATGTGCGATTGTCGTAATGTTTACACCATTTTAAATTAGCCGTTACATAAAGTTTTATATATGAAAATGTGCGCAATTTCATGTAGAATACAACAAATAATTAATTGAAGGTTGTAGCTTTTCTCATTTTCGAAATATTTGCATATAAATCACGATACACAGAAAAAAAACCACGTTCGGTCAACTTTGACTCTACTGAAATGGTCGAAAAACGCAATTGTAAGCTAAAACTCTTACAGTCTTGTAATATTCGGTCATTTATCTTCATTTTGAAACAAATTCGAAGTCTCTAGCACAATATTTAGATTTATGGTGAATTCTTAAAAATACTTTCCCTCCCTACGCGCACGGATTCTCCGCCGCAAATCTCCGAAATGCATACGTCGCCTTCTCGGAATATTTGCTCTGTTTCATATTAGGAGTTTCATACAGTTTAATATATGAAAATGTGTGCAATTTTATGTAGAATACAACAAAAAATAATTGAAAGTTGTAGCTTTTCTTGTTTTTGAAATATTTGCATATAAAAAAATATTTTAAAAAATCGACATTAGGTCAAATTTAACTCGTCCGAAATGGTCGAAAACTGCAATTGTAAACTAAACTCTTACAGTATAGTAATATTCAATCATTTATCTTCATTTTGAAACAAAATTGGAAGTCTCTATAACAATATTTAGATTTATGGTGAATTTTTGACAAAAACATTTTTTACGTCCATGCGTTACAAATTCATGCATCATTTTGTGATAATATTTTGTCTCTGTTGCTTTGATTGTTTTACAATGTGTTATATACCAAAATGATCGCAATTTAGTGTACAATACAACAACAAAAAATTAACTCATTAGCTTTAACGGTTTTGCTCACACCGCAATTTGAATACAATTATATATGAAATTTTGTTTTTGCGTTATCATATATCGCATTATTTATATATGATAATGATATTTCTTTTTCATTTCTGATGGTTGTATCCTAAACTTCAGGCAATGACAAAAAAAGGAGCCAAAAATGAACTCTTAATCTTGAAAACTAAGCGCGCTGTGATTTTTTGAAAAAAATATTTTTTCCGCTTCGGCGCTCACTCCAAGACCCCCTCGGCATACAGGAGACGATTTTTATTATACCCCCTTCGGCGTTTAAGGGTTAATACTAATACAATAATATTCTTAAAATATTTTAAAATTTCGTTCGCAACGGGTGCTGGCAGCAGCGTACAATCAGGGAGCGAGAGAAACCAAATTACAATTGCCTAACTTGATCCTATCTTCTAGTTAAATAAGTTCAAAAACAGCAAAAAGCACAAGAGAATGATGAAAGTATTGTTTTAAAGTTAAACTCATTGTATAAATGAGAAATAAGTATCAAGAATATTAGAAAACTTCAAGGAGTGTTCCATGTAAGGATCCCATCCCATGTTGCAACAAACTCATGGAAGTCATTTATAACTTTTTTAACTTGAGACACATTCCAATGTCAGGCCCTCCTCCTCTGTTCCTCTCCTGAACCTGGAGTGCCTTCTTCCTTGCTAACAGACTTCGTCAGCTCTTCCAAGTCCTGGTCTGTCAAGGGGTCAGAGTGGGCATCAATGAGGGTGCCGATTTCTTCCTCGGTGATATCATCAAAGCCTTCACCACCAAGAATTTTTGCAAACTAGACCACCTTATTAATGGCCGAATGCTGGATATCGTGAGGAGAAAAGCCCCTATAATTATGGACACAAGTCTGGCCACAACTTACTCCAGTAGGCATTCAGGGTCTCCTTCATGTCCTTCAGCGCCTGGTCAATGACAGACACACGTGGCAATCGTGACGCCAATAACCTATCAGCGTAAATTCACTGTCACGTTCCATTACATCAACCAGGTGCTGGAGGGAGTTCCCAGTGTAGAGTGCCTTGAAGGCATGGATGTGGATGATGCCCTGATCCATAGGCTGGAGGAGAGAGGTGGCATTGGAAAGGAGGAACTTGAGCTGGACTCCCTTGTAATAGAGATTGAGAGGGTGGCCACCAGCATTGTCCATTATGAGTAAGACCTTGAAGTTCATGTCCAAATCAGCCAGGTATTGCCTAACTTGGAAAGGAGGAACTTGAGCTGGACTCCCTTGTAATAGAGATTGAGAGGGTGGCCACCAGCATTGTCCATTATGAGTAAGACCTTGAAGTTCATGTCCAAATCAGCCAGGTATTGCCTAACTTGGTGGAACCAGCACTCCGTAAGGACTTGGGATTATGTATCCAGAAGACAGGCAGTAACGCCTTGTTCTTGTTCTTGTGTGCCCTGGGATTTGCAACCTTGTAAATGAGGCCTGGTTTCAGCATAAAGCCAGCCGCATTCTCCACATGAGGAGGGTCACCCTGTCCTTTGGTGCCTTGAATCCGGAGGCTTTAGCTTCATCCTTCATAAAGTACGTGCAGGACAGCATCTTCTTCCAGAACAGGCCAGTTTCATCCATATTGAACACCTCTTCTGGGTGGTATCCTTTCTCATGGATTATTTTCATGAAGGCCTCTGGATATTTTGCAGCCACCTCTGTCTGCAGATGCAGCTTCCCCATGTAGGGAAACAGACTTTAGGTGGAACCTTCTCTGGAACTGATGGAACCATCCTTTGCTTGCCTGAAATCCTTGGGGAGCTGAGGACTGTCCCGGTTGTGGCTCTTCTTCTTCCTCTTCCTCTTCAGGAGCTGGTTCTTCAAAGCCCAAGAATTCCAATGTCCCTTCTTCATCACCTTCCAGTGCCTCTACATCTTTGGCATTGGCTTCCTCTTCCTCACCACCTTGTGAAGCAGTAGCAGTTGATAGCTGCTGGTAGAACTGTCATGCTTTTTCGCATATGATCCTGCAGTCCTTGATCCAGAACGTGAGTGCAGATTCCACTTTCATGATTGTTTTGTCTTTCACAGTGGACACAGCCTTTGCTGTACCATAGTATGTCATGCTAACACTTTCTTATTTCACTTTCTTTTTTCTTTATGTATCTCACTGTGCTCTCGTCACTTTGAAATGGTGGCTGACCGCGGCGTAAGTTTTACCCTCCTTCAACATATCGAGAAGTTTCACCTTCTCTTTGAGCTTCATTACGGTGTTCTTTCTTTTAGCTTCTTTGCAGCAGCCTTAGAAGGGACAGGGGCCTTTTTGGGGCCATTTTCGGCATGATGCACACAGATCTTTGCTGATACGTACAAAACACCTTCACGGTTATGTTTGCGTGTCAGTAACTTTCTACGCAGTGAGGCTGATGAAGGAGATGTGTGATGTACCAACAAATCAATCTTCGTGAGATGGGGGTTGGGTTTCAACCAATCAATGCCAAGTGTACAGCCAATGAGCAACAAAACTGAATGCTGCTCCTGGACTGGCTGCTACGCAGACAACAGCCAATAGCATGTTGAATATCATTTCACTTGCGTACTGCTCTAAGAAAGCATCACAGCATCATAAGATTTGTTTATTTGTGGAAAGTTGGCTTGGGTGAAGCATCTTTTAAGAAAACCCAATTTTGTTACTGAAATTTTGCTATTTTTTCATTAAAGTATTATAGAACTGTAATATTTGAAAATTAATACATTTTTTTTTTTCATCATAAAAATGTATTTCATCACAAAAGTATACTTAGTACACATGCATAAAAAATATGTACATACTGCATGCTGCAGACAGAAACGCATGTGCCCTGCTATATTCCTGTTGTCTTAACGTATTTTAGATATGGTCTGCATACTTTTAGTATTATCCTAAAACACTTTATGTTCATCTTAAAACATTTCATAAAATGTAGTCTGCACAATGCGTACCCAATTGACCCAATATGTACATACGTAAGTTCAATGGTCTCTCGTTTGTGTGTTTTTTGCCTGCGTGGTATTCACTATTACGGACTAAGATTTATTCTTTAAGATGTCCTCTAAACGTTCTGCTTCTCCTAAGGCTTCTGGCAAAGAGCCTAAGCGTCAGAGGCCCTTAAGAGTTAATGAGTGCTGATGAGAAAACAGATGTGATAGTCATGTTAAGAGAGGGCAGAAGTCATGGAGAAGTAGCAGCCAAATACTGCGTGACTGAAAGTGCAGTCGCCTGCATTGAGATCGAATGTGAGCACGGCAAAATACTTGGGGAGGCCATTCTTGGAAAAGAACTCTCTTCCCACTTTAGTAATGCTATCCCATCAACGGACCAGGTTTTTGAGAAATTCCGTGGTCTCTACAATTTTATCAGGGATGTCAGGGAGGTACAGACAACAGTCAAGGCATGGAATAGAAATAAAGAAAGGGCCACAACTTTCATCAACACTATAAATGTTATAGTGAAGCCCTATCTTGACTTGTTTGTACAAATGTACAATTACCTCAAGATGGTGGTGCCTCCTGAAGAAAGTGACAAGGCGCCCTCAAAGGATCTGTATCTCCTCTACTTTGCTGTGCAGTCTATCTTAATAGTCATTCATCAGGCTGCACGGCTATAATATCATCATCATCTATAATCAACATTAATCAAAAGTAAATGCCGTATGATTTCATATGTATACATAATATACAGTAAATAACATGAAAATACAGAATATTTCTGTACAAAAAAATATGCATCTGTAAATAGTAGGGGGACCGCAAATAATTTTAGATATGTTCCACACAGAATCCCACGTATGGGCAAGTCCTTCCACAAATAATTTTTAGATAAGTTCCAAAGAAAAATCCACGAATGGGCGAGTCCGAGAAGCCAGAGAACGCGAATACGGGATCCACTGTAGCATTTCTTTCCACAGAACCTGACAAACTTTTATTTATGTATAATAAGAACAATAAATATAAATGGTTTTTTTTTTATTATCGGAGAATCTTTTATTATTACGCTCCTAAGTGCAATCAACAGTTCCCGAACGTAAACAAAATATTGGCCACCACTTGTATTTTGTCAGCTGATAACTCTTCATTCATGACTAACAAAGAAGAGTGTATTATTTTTATTCTTTTGGTAAAATGATGCTGTAAATTGAAAAACTTCAGTCATGCGATACATTTAATGGAAAAACAAACATTTGTAAATTAAATATAATAAAATAGAAAATTACTTTAATCACATCAAAGACTGCTCTCATCAAAGCTAGCAAATATTCACTAGAATTCACCAGCCCAAGAAGATTCTACTTGAGACTTAGAGGTCTGGAAAAACTAAGCCCTATTAATAACAATCACTAGAATTTTTCTGTCGGTCATTATGTTTCATTATAGCTGTCGGTATCTCCATTAGGTAAAGATTGATGAAAGAACAGAAATGAATGGTTATTATACTGTTCAGTAGTTTCAAGGGTTGAAGAGATAATAAAAATGGATGATTGCTATACTATGAGCTAGTTAAAAGTGGTTGTTTGGCAATCTTTTGTTACTCGGTAGCGTTGACTAAACAATCTTAAACAAAAGTAGGTCGGAAGCTTTTTTTTTCCTTTGTTTACTATAGTTAATAATCATTTGAAATGAGTATATACTGATTATTTATACATTTTATACGCATATTTTAAGCCCTTATGTATGTTATGGTGCCATAACTTTATAATTGGCACTTAAGCACTGATAACTGAAACAATGTATGGTGTCATAAATCACCAATTTTATGGCACTAGACAAGCGTCATAAACCCGGATCGCCATTAATCAAGTCCGCTGATAACCAGGGACTACCTGTAATGGAAACTCTTTCTCGCCCGATTCCTTCAAATTGATGCTGCATAATACTGAAGCTCACCATGAGTGGATCTGTCCACCACCCAAAGCCTGTTATTGCCAAGACTTTCAGTCTGCCCTGGACAAACCTCGTCATTATACTTGTTTGATTCCTTTGCACCCAGAGGAGATCTCTTGCCACTTCGCAGTGGGGAAAACAAATTAACCCCCCCTCCCAATTTGCTAAAGTACAACAGCACTGTTGTCAATATTGTCCAAGTGGACTGCCACTATCCTCCCGGACAAATCTGATGCAAAGGCTTGTAAACCCAGGTGAATAGATTTGAATCCTTTTACATTTATATGAAGATTTCTGATCCTCTGACCACATCCTGAAGACAACCTTGTTTCCAAGGAGAACTCCCCAGCCCACGTCTGATGCATCTGAATAAAAGCCGAGGTCGGGGTTCTGAACTAGCAGAAACTTCCCTTCTAACAACCTGCTTCAGATTTCTACCACAGCAGTTGCTGCTTGATTCAGTGAGTTATCGGGACCAGGTCTACAAATTGTTCTATAGATACAAACATTCCTCTAAGACTCATCCACCTGTTTGCTGAGCATTCCTGAAGAACTGAAGAAAAAGGAACTCGCCTACAGTCTTCTGGCAGCAATTCTCTCTCTCTTGGGGGATGGAAATCTACAATCTTCCAGCAAGAATTAACTCCCTTGGGGGACGGAAAAGCCCAAAAAGCTTGCGAGTTTAGCGTCATCCCCAAATAAACTATCTTCTAAGAGGGTAACAGCTGGAATTTCTGAGTAAGCCTAAGTCTTGGGCTAAAAGAAGGGTCTTGCGAAGGTCCTACATGCATTGGTTTTCTGACATAGAATGAAGAAGCCAATCACCAAGTAAAGGGCAATGTTTGTGCCCATGAAATGCAGTCATCCTGCCAGATGATATGTACTCGTGAAAAATTGTGGCTTGAAAACGGAAGACCCGGTCCTGGAAAATGAATCTGCGGTCATTCCTCAAGTCTGGGTGTATAAGGAAGTGGAAATGTGCGTCTTGCATGTCTATTGAGACCATCCAGTCTCCTTGCCAAATGAATGCAAGGAACAATTGGATTCCATTCTTAATTTTATTTTCTGTATGAAGACATTCAAGCACTGACATCCAGGACTGGTCTCCATCCCCAGAAGCCTTGGGGACTACGAACATGTAATTGCAGAACCCCTCCGGTATTACATCTTCTACTATCTTTATTGATTCCATGAAGATGAAGGCAGACACATCCTCTATGAAGGCCAAATCCTCTCTGATCCTATAGAATAGCCTGTCAAGGCTATGGGCTCCTTAAATAAAGGAGGTTTTTCCCTGTAGGGGATAGCATACACTTCCTTGAGTACTTGCATGATCCACTGTTCGGCTCCTCTCTCACTCACTACTCCCAAAACAACTGGAGTCTTCCCCCACCCCACAGGTGCACGGACGACTTGAACCTCATTTCTTATCTGAAGGTTTAATTGGGCTGCCTTTTGATGGACTTGGAAGCAACACGTATGCTCAGTCTTGCTCTTCTGCCACAAAATATCTGCTGTAACAGCAAAACCAATTTACTGCTGAAAGAGACAAATCCCAAGGATGTCTTGAAGATTGTGTTAAAATTTCTTGGGCTGACTTTGTGTAGCTAGGAGGCAATATCATACACTGTTGACTGTCGGAACAAGTAGTTTTTAACTGTAGGAGAAGAGGGTGTCGATTTCTGTGTCAAAGTCACTCCTTTTAGAGGTGAAAGAGTACCATAATTTCTTTTCTTTAACACTCCCATTGTGAAAAGAGAAGGCACTTTCTGACCCCTTTATCAACACAGGATAGATAACACTTCAAAAATGTCTGATAAGAAGTCCGTAAGTAAGAGCTGGCATTCTTGGATTTTCTGCACCACTGCACCCACTGACCAGTCTACAAAAAACTAATCACTTCAAAAACTTTGATTACATTATATGATAAATGGTTGACCTCAGCTGATGAAAACATCACTTTAGCTGATCTCCTTGATGAGTCAATGAGTCAAGAGAAGTCCCCCTAGGAGGAGGCAGCTGCCCTCATGGAAGGAGTTTCTCCTGTGACAAAACAGGAGTATCTTCTTCGATACCTCACTAAATGCTTTCTTCGTCGATGTAGACAAAACCATCTTTGGGAACAACCTGGAGGTGGGTTGGTTGCTCATCATAAAAGTAGACACTGGTGAAGATGGAGGTCCTGGTGAGAAGAAAGAAGGAAAACTGCAACGCAAATACCGGTAAAGAAGTTCTCCTCTGCTTCCTTACTCTCTTCTTCCACCAAAGACAATAGGTCCCTACTAGGTTTAACTGCTGGAGGACATTTCTTAAAAGCCACAAAATGTTGTCTGAGCACTGTTGGCTCGGCGCCAAAGATAGATACCAAGTTGAAACCTGTTGTCGTAAAGTTGAAGAATCTAAACAAACAGGTGCTAATTTAGGCCACTCTAACTCTTCCATAAAGTAGGGCATTCTGGCACCAAAAAGCACTCAAGCGCCAAATGGGCGCTCAGTGGATACATAATAACATTCCTTTGCTGTTGGGCGGTCATGTGCCGATGGGTGTTTGGGCGCCAATGGGCGCTCGAAAATTGTCGCTCCAGGAGGTGTCCTAGAGCAGAAGAAGAACGTCCTGGCTCAAGCACAAAACGTTTCTCTTCAGTAGCCTCTGGTGAAAAACGGTCTGGGCTGTCCAAGTGACTGCATGAAGGCTCCTGTGCACTGGGAGAGTATACATGCTCTTTACAAGGCTCCTGAGGGAAGTAATATTCGTCCATTGCTTTCCTTTTCAATGGCCTTGATTCATCACTGAATTGCCACTGATGTCTATTTTCAGGATTGGATGCCTCAGAACTCGTAGAAAGACTGGCCACTTCAGAAAAGATGCCTTTACAATGGCTGTCTTTAATGCCCTGGAACTTTGCAACAGGTACAGATGAGGGGCCAACTACCCGTAGGCAGATCCCATCAACCTCCCTTGGGCCTTGTGTATGGCTTCTCCCAGGTTCAGGGGTGTGCGCCAGGGACCTTCACCTAGGAGAATCGGTGGGACAAGTAGCCAGCTCCTCTACTACATTTGCACTGGAGACACTTTTATCCACCTTATTTATTAGGGCCTGACACAAAGACCCTAACTGAGCCATAGACTCCACAATTAACACAAATTTTTGTCTATGATCAAATCTCAATTCCAGGTTAGCAATGGCATTGGGGGAGTTAACATGGGAGCTGGGTAAGGATTTAGGTGGTATAATAGGAGAACTGGGAAGAGGAGACAACAGGTAAATGAACACTACTAGCAGATCCCTGGCTAACTGTAGTCTTATTGTCCTTCCAAATTTTTGCCTTTTTTAATCTATCCCTCTCTAATTTAGAAAGATGAGAGTCAAGAATCTCCCACAGTTTCAGATCCCAGTCTACACATTCCTCTCATGACAAAAGTCACAGAACAAGTTTGACCCCTACAAGTAACATAAATTGTGTGCCGTTTGTACTTCTCAGAAGTCAACCTCATTTTATAGCCTTTATTGCAATAACGTGCAGACGAAGGCTAGAAGTCTGTTTCAGACTTTGAAGGAATGTGCTGGAGAAGACTACAATCAAGAATTTTTGGCAAGTGTTGGCTGGTTCAAGAGGTTCAAGAACAGATTCCAACTACATAATGTTCAAGTGACTGGAGAAGCAGAGAGTGCAGATGAGGAAGGAGCTAGCAAGTTTGTCAAAAATCTGGATGAAATAATTAGAGATGAACGCTATCTTCCGGAGCAGATTTTTAATGTGGATGAAACAGGGGGGTCTGGAAACGAATGCCAGCACGCACTTACATCCACAAAGAAGCCAAAAGCATGCCAGGATTTAAAGCATTTAAGGATAGGCTGACTCTGCTGCTTGGTGGAAATATTGCAGGATTTAAGCTGAAGCCTTTCCTAATTTATCACTCTGAAAACCCACAAGCGTTCAAGAACGTAAACGAGCACGCTTTGCCTGTTTACTTTCGCTCTAGCCGTAAGGCATGGATGACTTGGCCACTTTTTGAAGACTGGTTCCTTAACTGTTTCATTCCTCAAGTGCGTGAATACTGTTTTGAGAAAAATATTACTTTCAAGATTTTACTGCTGTTGGATAATGCACCTGGACATCCACCTCACTTAGATGATCTAAATCCCGATGTGAAAGTGATTTTTTTGCCATCAAACACCACTCCAATTCTTCAACCTATGGACCAAGGTTCGATTGCTGCATTTCAGGCAAACTATCTCCGAACCACCTTTGCCCAAGCCATATCTGCTATAGATGCCAACCCAGAACTAACCCTGCGAGAATTTTTGAAGGAGTATAATATTCTTCAGTGTATTAAGAATCTATCTGCCGCCTGGGAAGCTGTGATGGAGAAGTGTATGAATGGCATTTGGAAAAAGTGTGTTACATGTTATGTGAATACTTTTGCTGGATTTGAGAGTGAACCAGGACTAGAATTGATACAGGAAAAAATAATGAAACTGACGAAAGAACTTTCCTTGGAGTGTGAAATGGAAGATATTGAGTTGTTAGGCCAAGATTCCGAAGAACTTACAAATGAAGAGCTGATGGAATTAGAAGAAGAAAGAGTGGAGAAAGAAGAGAAGAAAAGGAAGAAGAGTTGCCAGAAAGGAAATTCACCGCTAAGGGATTATCAGAAGGTTTAGCCCAACTGAATAAACTCCTTGCACATTTCGAAGAAATGGACCCAAAAACTGAAAGGTTTGCAGATTGAACGGATGGTACACGATGCGTTTCGTCCATATCGTGAAATTTATGACGAAAAAAAGAAGCAAGCAATTCAGACCAAGCTAACCATGTTTTTAAAACTAACAACTCCTCCCGCCAAACCGAGCGTTGCCCCAGCTGATGATGCCGACGACCCACAGCCAAGCACCAGTGATGCCAGCAGTTACAGTAATCCCTCGCTACTTCGCGCCTCAAGTTTCGCACCCTCAGTGCATCGCGGATTTTTCAAAAATATTCATCAAAAATTCAAAGTTGAGAAAAAATGGCGCGGGCGCTAGCAGAAGGCAGAGAGAATACATTAGAACATCAGGTATCAACACGGAGATGACGAGTAACTCAAAATCCACCTCTCTGATTCGCTGGCCATCTCGGCTCCTGAATCTTGCAAGCTGATTGGCCAAGCCGCCGAGACGCGTTACCCAGCATCCAGCATCCCACCCTGCCGAAAAAGTGAAATTATTGGACATACTTAAGGCAGGCAGTAGCTATGCGTCTGTTGCCCGCACGTACGGACTGAATGAATCAGCGGTTCGCTACATAAAAAAAGACGAATTAAACATCCGTAAAACTGCCTCAATAACGTTCTCCAAGGACACTAAACGCGTTCTGACTCCTCGTAATAAGAAGATTGTGCAAGTGGAGAATGCATTCAGTGTGGATAACGGACTGTCAGGAAAAGAAGGTTAGTCTTGATACCAACATGATTCGCACAAAAGCCAAAACCCTTTATGATAGCCTCGTTCCTGAATCGGGATCGAACGAAGATGACAATGATGGTGATGACGACGATGAAGATGATCCTGCCCCACGAGAAAAATGTGGTTTTGTTGCCAGCAAGGGCTGGTTTGAGAAATTCAAGAGGAGGTTTGGCCTTCGCAGCGTTCCGTTGTATGGGGAGGCCGCCTCGGCAGACCAAGAGGCAGCTCTTCGTTATGTCGAGGACGAGTTCCCGAAATTAATTAAAGAGGGCGGCTATATCCCGGAGCAGGTGTTTAATATGGATGAAACTGGCCTCTTTTGGAAGAGAATGCCGTCCCGGACGTTCCGTTATAAGGACGAAGTGAAGAAGCCAGGGTTCAAGGCCCACAAAGATAGTCACTCTGCTCATGTGCGGGAATGCTGCGGGCTTCATGCTCGAGCCCGGCTTAATTTACAAGTCACTGAATCCTCGTGCTTTGAAAAACAAAAACAAAGCCTTGCTGCCCGTCTACTGGATGAGTAATAAGAAAGCATGGATAACTAAAGCCCTCACATTCGACTGGTTCGTGAACTGCTTTATCCCGCAGGCGAAGTTGTACCTCGCAGAAAATGGGCTGCCCTTTAAGGTCCTCCTCTTGATGGACTGTGCAGGAGGACATGCAACGGACCTGTATTACGACGGGGTCCAAGTGGAGTTCCTGCCCCCCAACACCACTTCCGTCATACAACCAATGGATCAGGGGGTCATTCGGGCCTTCAGGGCCCTCTACACGAGGTCCACGATGGAGGGCCTCATCTCCTCCATCGACGAAGGCGACGATGACTTCAGCCTCAAGAAATATTGGCGAGAGTACAACATTGCGACGTGCCTGGCCAACATTCAGAATGCTCTAAAGGAGATGAAACAGCAAACACTGAATGCAAGTTGGAGAAAATTGTGGCCAGACGTCGTTCATGACTATGAGGAATTTACGCCAGACGAAGTTCATCACTCCGCCGTAGATAAGACTGTGAGGTTGGCGCGGTTGGTAGCCAACGAAGGTTTCTCCGACATGACGGCGGAAGACGTCAACTCACTGATCGAGTGCCACTCGGAGCCCCTAACCGACGAGGACCTCATCGAAATGACAAGATCGGCAAGTGAGGAAGAAGAGGAGGCAGCCGACGACGGCGACGACGACGAACCTGAGCAATGTGGCCTTACATGGGAAAATCTGAAAATCTGCAAGAGCTCTGCAACATGGCAAGGGCTATGCAACAAAGGGCGCAAGAAATCGATGACAACATGGTCAGAGCCATCGAATTCAGTAACCGTATTGACGGTGTTATGGCGTTGTACAAGGGCATCTTTGCTCAGATGAAAAAACGTCAACAACTTCCCATCACGATGTTCCTGGGGCGCCGAAAACCTCCTGCAGAAGTGTCGGATACTACTCCTCCTGCTGCCTCTCTGGCTTCCTACCGAGACACTACGTTGCCTCTTGTTGTTTCTCCTGCTGTTTCTCCAGCTCTATCGGAAGCTGCCGTCGGTGATCCCCCACCTCTAACAACTGACGATGAGGTGACTCCTGAGGAGCAGTAAAGCTCTCATTAACCTGTGCAGTATAAATCATCTTCATCTTCACCTCCATCATACTGCACAGGTGTTTCATCGTCATTTATCAAGATCATCGTCATTGATAGAGGTGAGTTATGTATCTTGTTATAAGAATATACAGTTATGATTTACATATACATGTATCTATGTACAAAAAAAAATTTACGTATACGTACTACGCATTTAAAAAATAGGGGGGACCCTACTTCGCGGCTTTTCACTTATCGCGGTCGGTTCTGGTCCCCATGAATAGCGATAGGTGAGGGATTACTGTAATAAGTTTTTAATTTTGATGTACTAGTTTTCAATTGTATTTTTGTATGTACATACATATGTTTTTTATGCATCTGTGTTTTATATTTTTGTATGTTTTCCACAATAAACTAATTGTACTGTAGCAAGCAGTGTTTGAATCAAACCTGACAAACGTAGCAATAAGAAACAGTATGTGTAGAGAAACAGGTTTGACTTTAATTTCACAAAAGTACGTAACGTATGACACGATGTGATGTTTAGAAAGACAGCACAAATGGTAAAAAAATTTTAGGAAATCATAACAACTATGAAATATGATAGTGTCTAAAAAAAATAAAAAGATTGCAAAATTAATTAACTAAAGCAGCCTTATATCGCTCAATTGGTTAAGTAATGCTGATGTTGGTCCGAATCTGATTCCCATTTTGTGTCCAATTTTTTTTTCTATATCATAGTCAGAATGCATTGAACATCCAAAATTGGCTAATAAATTACTGAATTATACCATATAATATGCAGTAGTATACTGTAGGCTAGGCTACTGTATTCATAAATATACATACGATATATGCACGTACATGATAACATCCATCATCGTATATATACGCGAGGCTAACTTGTTAAATGTTTCTCAATTTTCTTTGTACTGAATTATTATAAGCAAATGTACATTGAAGCTAGAGAATTTGCTGAAATTAATAATGGCTATGCCATATATGTATAATGTATGCTGTGTAGTGTAGGCTTGGCTACCCTAGATGTAAAGATGGTACTGATTATCCTAAGGTAGGCTAGGCTAGCTTAATATTCTTTCTGTAAATCAACATTGGCCAACTTACGTCCAAACCAATTGCGGTCGTAAGTCGACAACTACCTGTACACAAAACAACTGAGGCACTACTGCAATTGAAAGAAAAAGGCTGCCACACAAGTTAGAAATATAGCTATATAATTACTTGGTAAGTTACTTACGTACACGAAAATGAAAACTGGAGGATGGTAAGTCAAAGAAGTTTAACTGCTTGGTAGGAAAAGATAAAATGAATTGGATGAAAAGTAAATTTTTCAATTATTCTTCTATTTTTGAATCACTGTAAAACTCTCACTTCTTCAACATCTACATATACTTATTCAACTGGCTTCCAAGCCTTATGATGACCCATCACTGCTTTGATACTTTGGCTTGTAGCAGGTTTTAGTTGTTAGTTATTTTAGTATTTTACAATGATATCCTCTAAGATACTTTTGCAAGTTAATGTACCATTATCCTCATTGTTCTTCCTAGGAAGACTGCCCTAACAGCTGAAATTATGAACTTGCAGAACTTTTATTATAACAATGACTTATGTTGCTTCTAAATATTTTTATTCATTCACTCTTTCACGCTTGCAGTTAACTCAAAAGGCCTCACTCACAAAAAAACTGGCATAGGCCAGAAATGCATCATAACCCCCAAAGTTAGCCATTGAATTGTGTACTACCGCTATTAACATCATGATTACTAAATAAATATGCTACCTGCTAAAGCTAATAAAAACCCAAAATGTACTCTTCCGAGCATATTTGAAGCAAGGGGTTGTATTTGCCAAAAAACTTTCTTTCTCAGCTTTGCCAGCTTCCCCAACAAGAAAAGAATTAATACTTGCCCACAAAAATCTGAACTTTACCTCTGCCAGCTTTCTCCCACTTGTAAATGATTACTATTCATGTAATTACAGTACAATTATTCCCCAACGTTTTCCTTGCACAACACACAGTAGATGTTAAAACAGATTCTTTGAAGCATCCACTTAATCCCCTATGAATTATTTTCTACTCTTCACTTTTCAAAAGTTCCTCACAATCTCTTCCTACATAGCTCTTCAACATTAATTTTATATCGCTCCAATTTTCAACTTCCATGGCAAAGCAAATCCTTTAAGCTACCCTATAAAGTCAAGAAGTGATGCAACGATCATGCTAAAACTACTTTACAAAATGAATAATGCACACTTGGCAAGAAAAGTGAAGATACAGTTAGTTTTCATTAGCTTCCATTCATCGAATTTCCCATTTGTTTTCTATTGAAAAGACTTAAATTTACTCTAGATTATGAAAATACAATGTAAATTATATCATACAAGCTAAAACTGCAAAACAAAACCATTCAGATGCTTAAAAACAAAATATATGTCCAAAGTAATTGGAATTTCTCAGATGGATTCATTCATAGAGATCTAGAAGATAGTGTGTGAATTACTGATTGTAATGCCATGTATTAAGATGACAATATTTACTAGTTTTCCTTCATGAACGGGAATATTATTGCATAATCATAAGTAAGGATTGTAATTATTTTTGTTTCTACAAATTTATGCTCGTATTCCAAAGCGTTTACAGTTAGCTGACGTCAATGAAAGTCAAAGTTGCGATGGCTAAGATAGGTTGAGTTAATCTAGTTGAATCAGCAAGAGTACTTTCTATGATATGAGGAGGATCCTGAGAACTTTGAGCAGGAGAGCACAAGTCACTGGCTCAAGTAACAGCTTTCAACACTTTGATTACTTTGACGTTGACATGGATCGAATGCTAGTTGCTGTTTACAAAGCTACTGTCATTAAAAAGAAATCTGTAGCAAGGTTAAAGTAGCCCACCAACTCAAAGATTTTCTGGCTGCTCCCATTACAAGCATTTTGTAATTAGCCAACACAGCTGCATTCTTTGCCACAAGACTGAAAGATCTCCGAACACATCAGCATTTTTTGCATGATATAAAACTTTAATTACATGTGCAACAGTTATAGTTACTTGACTTAACAAATGTTTTTACTTAACACAGCATTTTTCGTGAATGATTTGTAGATGAAAACAGATTTTCAAAAGTAGAGACTATATCAAGAGAACAAGAATGACCGTAGCCTGTGGTTGAAATTTTCCATGTCTTTTTAAAATCTTTGAATGTTATGGCAACTGTAGAATGAAATCAAGATTAGGGTATGAATTCTTAGAGAATCAACTAGAATACTATAGTCCCTTAATGTTTTATCTAGTACAGTGAAGCACTATCTTGGCAGCCATATCAATGTTTCCCAGGTATCTGTGCACCGACTCCCCCCCCCCCCCCCCCCCTCTCTCTCTCTCTCTCTCTCTCTCTCTCTTCTCTCTCTCTCTCTCTCTCTCTCTCTCTCTCTCTCTCATCATAATAATACATTCATTACTCTCTTGTTCCTCAAGTTACTGGAAATCTAGAAAGCAACACACGAAAGTTGCCAGGTGCGGCATTATTGAACAATATGTGTCCAAAGTTTTAAGAAAACTGTATCTTCATTTTTCTTGCCAACAGTACGTGTTATTGGTGTGCTAACTTTTCTGCAATAACAAGAATGCAAACAATATTTTGCCAGTCTCCTCCCAAAGAAAAGTTAATTAAGGTGAGCAATGATTAGTTTTCTTATATAACTGCACCTCAAATACTCACTTTTTCTATAGTATCCAAAATGGAAACGTAGTTGCACTCTGTTTTAACCAACTCGTGGAAGACTCGTTGTCGTGCCGAAAGTTGTCTTAAATCTACTGGAGGAGGACTTAAGGGAGTAGGATCAATACTGTGAAAACACAAAACAAAACATTTTAACAGAACCACATAATGAAACAAGAAATGAAAGTTCCAAAGAGAGATTACTTAAAATTAAAATAATCCTGAATCTAACAATCTAAAATACTATGTCAAGTACAGTACAGTATGAACTACTATGGTTTTCTGAATCACTTGACATGACAAGGGATAACTACCTATTACACAATTACTGTAAGTGGACAATGTACAATACAGAATGATTCACAGAACAAAAGTAAAAGAAGAGTTGTTTAACAAGAAATATAGAGATGCATTCCAAGGTATGAAATAAGCAACAAATTGATGGGTTTCATTCATTCAACACATTGCTCTACTATAAGTGTCTGATCTGTCTGATGTTAGTTGTGTTGTTGGTTTCATTTTCAGTCATATTCCCTATACAGCTATAAACTAAGAAAGCAAAAGCAGTGGCTAGCCCGCCTAATTGTTAAATTGATTAAAAAAGAATTACAGTTATGAAGAAAAATATCTCACCATGATTTCCCTTACCCATCTATCTCATTGCTTAACCTGCAAAGCAAAAGAAAAACAAGAGTCAAATGCTTGACTGGTATACTGTAGGTTAAAGTACTTAAAAGGGTTAATAATGAGGCATTCTAAGTCATCCAACTCAGTCCCTAAATAATATGAAATATGTTGTAACTACAATTACTACAGTAATAATAAACCCTAGTCACAGATAATTTTATTGTGTAGGTGGTGTGAACAGTTTAATGCACATGTATCTTCACATATCCAAGTTCACCATCATGCTGAATTATTGACGAGAAACACAAATTAGAACGTAGAAATTTGAACATACACCACTGTACTACTACACAAACAAAGAAAATTCTTTAATAACTGACAGACTTGCTTTGTAATAGCTTTTCAAAGAAGAAGAAAATTTCACCAATGCTAATTCTCTTCTGCTACACACTTGCCTAATCTGCTGGGGGAGATTTGTGTCAGTTATAGCAAACAACTGATTTGTATGTTATAGTAAACTACTAATTTGTACTAGTTATAGCATGTCGAGCACATTTAAAAAAAATAAAGAGAGAAGACTACTAAACACTTCATTGGCATTGGCACACACACAACTCTGCTATCCGCTATAACTGATCAACAAGATTCATGGGACTCCCGGCAAAATATACAGACTTGTATTGGTAGGAAACCTTTTTCAATTTTTAGATATTCATCCCAAATAACAAAACATATTTTTTCAAATTATTTGTAAAGGGGAGAAAAGACTCAGATATCATCTCTGCTGAGCTCAGAACAAAGACACTTTCAAGAGACAAGTGGTGCAGTCATTCTTTATTTGCTTCTATACAAACATGAATCCTTTTCTAAACTGCACATCAATTCTTGTTCTTATATGTAGTAGCATAGTTCCTGTGACTGTACCACTTCTCCAACACAAAATTATATTTTCATGTTGAAATTAAATTTCATATATTAATGCGGCAACTTTTTTTTTTTTTTTTTTTTTTTTGGCGGGGGGGGGGGGGGGGGGGGGGGGTGTCCTACGGTAGTGCTTAATTATTTTACCTAGGTGACAGCCCTGCGCCCTTACAAGGAACATCAGAACAACACGGCAGCCATTCAACAATTCATTTATGCCCTCATGTCCATGAGGGGAGGAAGGAGGGCTCTAATATAGTAATTACTTGGTAAGTATATATGAAACTCATCAAAATATCATTTTCATGTAAGTAACTTACCAAGTAATGACAAAGCTGAATGCCACATTGAATGGAGACACAAGAACATAAGCTACTCCAACACATTACAGAATGATAACGACTTTGAAACAGAATAATTTCCCAGCATTGAATGCAATGCTTGTTGTTTCCTTATCTGATAAGAGAGCTACTGCAGGTGTGTTGGTGCTCATCTTGACCTGTAGTAGCATGGCGTTATAGACCTGGGTCACTTCTACTTAGGAGGGAACTTTTCAGCAAAGGATATGTCCAATGGCTAGAAAAGTTTTCAAAAGGGGCCTTGCCCTTGGTGCAGTACCAAGATAAAAAAACCATACCCTATCCACTAAGACTGGTGGATACTCCAGTCACTTTGTATCCCCAGGCTCCCTAAAAACTTGAAAACCCTATAGAGAGGCAAAAATATAGTAAGAGACAAAGAGTGCTTCTTATGATTTTTCACCTAATGCCATGCCAGCCACTGATAATGGCCCCAGGGTGCTGCAATCATTAAACACTGTTTCTACACTTTTCTAGTAATGAGAAGCAAAAGTTGACTTGCACTTCCAGTAAGTGGACTTGATCTTAGTACAGGACAGGGATATGTTGTGTCTGATCGTCAAAGAAGTGGACACAACTAGGATGTCATGCACTCTAACTTTAAAGTTCGGTAAAAATTCCTCCTGGATCTGGGAGTGTGCGTCTTGAATTAAATCCCTTTGACAGAGGGCGAGATGGGTTCTTTAACAAACACCAAAGGTTATTATAAGTACCCCTGATCTTTTCTGTCCTATGTAGGCAGTATTTCAGAGCTCTGTTTGGACATAGGAGACCCTTTCTTATTCCTATTCTCCTAGGATATCTGATAAGTTCTTAACCATGAAAGAATGAGGCCAAGGCTTGGACAGGTCCTCATTCTTTGCCAGATAACCTAGAACAAAAATAAAACAAATTGTCCCCTTGAGAGAAGCCTACTTACTTGAAAATAGCTTGAAGTTCGCAGACTTGTTTAGTTGTGTCTAACACAATGAGGAAGTCTTACTAGTCAAATTACTAAGGGAAGAAGTCCTGAGGGGCTCAAAATAAGGGCTAATGAACCATTTAAGGACCACATCCAGATTCCAGGATACTGAAGAACTGTCCTTTTAACATTTTAAGTCTTATCAAAAGACTTCAACAGGTCCTTAATATCAGGGTTTGAAGAGAGATCCAACCCTCTATGTTTAAAGACACAGCTAAGCATAGCTCTATAGTCTTTAATGCTTGAAAAAGACAAGTTCAATACATTCCTCAGGGAAAGGAGAAAGTCAGCAATCCGAGTTGTAGTGGTCATAGAAAACAAGATATTATGTTGATGTGTAAGCCCTGTTGATCTGGATTCCACGTTCTGGAGATGACTTTATTCTTTATCAAGGCTCCCCAGCCTATGTCCGACACATCAGAATAGGAGTTCAGGTCTGGGTTCAGCGGATGAAGGGACTGCCCTTCTATCTGCCTTCTTTCTGACACAACTACAGGTCTCATTTTATTGCCAGGGAGATTGGGAAGACATGACTGTCTGGGAATCCATTTTCTTATTCCAGTTAGCCTTCAGGTAAAATTGGAGGACTCTCATATGTAACCTGCCTAATTTGACAAAGGTTTTTATGGAGGCCAGAGTCCCCAATAGGCTTGTCCATTGTTGAGTCGTGCAAGACAAAAGAGCTAAGAAGTTTCAGACTGTTTGAAGGCAGTTGGAAGTTCTCTTGTGTGATGAAAAAGCTAAAAAAAACTTGACACTTCAGTATCATCTTCAGATAAAGGATTCCTTGTGAAAGGGTCAACTAGAACTTCTGAAGGTTTAAAACAAGGCCCAGCTCCTGGGTCAGAAGAATAGTCTTGTGCATGTCCTCCATGCACTTGTCCTACGATGGAGAGCGAAGAAGCCAATCGTCTAGGTAGAGACTCACATTGATCCCTACAAAGTGGAGCCATTTCAAGAAAGGACTGAGAACTCGAGAGAACACCTGTGGGACCATCGAAAGGCCAAAGCAAAGGGCCAGAAAGGGCCTTGAAGGACAAACCTAAGGTATTTTTGGAAACTGGATGAATTTTGTCTTAAGACAAAATGACTGAGGGTGTTCACATCAAGGACCAGTCTCCAAACCCCTGATGTTTTGGGAACCACGAAAAGACGATTGTAAAATCCCTCTGTGCTGGGAGTCTTGCACGACCTCTAGCTTTTTTCTGACTGAGGGAAGAGACTTTCTCCAGCAGGTCAAAATGTTTCTTGGAGCCTGATGAGTAGCCTGTCAATTCTATGGAAGAGGCGACCAAAGGAGGGTTCTCCAGAAATGGAATGATGTAGTCTTCCTTCCTCCCAAAACCCCAGGAGTCTGGCTCCTACACTTTTTCTGCACTGGTTTGGCAGAAGTCTTCCTACAGTTCCTGAACGCAAAATGGGCTGATGGACAGGACTTGAAAGACCTTCTGGGGCTTCCTCCATGACAGGGATGTTGCTGAAGGGGGAAAACAGTCCTTGCCTGAAGAGAGAAAGAAGATTTCTTGCAGGCATCTTGACGATTGAATAAACAAGTCCTATGTAGTCTTTTTATGAAGATCTGCGGCAATCTCCTTCACCATATCTTGAGGGAAGAGGCGATCCTTGTCCAGCAGAGAGATCATCAAAGATGACTTTTGCAAAAGAATGACTCTCCTGGATGTAAAGGAGCACCATAGCTCTTGTTTCTTAAGTATGCAGAGGGTAACAAGGGTGGAAAGTTTATGAGAGTCATCTCTTATGGCTTTGCCCAAACAGGACAAAACCCAAGCCAATCTGAAGCAAAGTCTTTATCCAGGTCATGACGATCATTGATCTTCTTGGCCAATGGGCCAACTAACCAATCACAGAAACTAAGGGATTCAAAAACTTTGAAGATATCCTTGATTAAATGATCAAGTTCTGTGAATGAGTGAATAATCTTCAATGAGGCAAAAGCTGAGCGACGAGACAAGTCTATCAAACCAGAGGCAGATACGTCCAATAAGAGAGCTTTCCCGGTTGCACAATACTATTACCTCCTGCAGTTCACTCTGAAAGGAGGAAGGGCAACGGACATTTTCTCCTGGTCTTTCTTGGCAAAAAGCCAGTCCTCCATTTTTGTAAATGCCTTCCTAGAGGAAGAATAAAGTACCACCTAGGCAGTTTGGACAAGGGGGGTGGGGGTTTGCCATCAAATACCTCAATAAAGCAGTTAATGCTGAAGGAGCCGCAGATTCTTGTTTGATCTCTTAACCTGAAGAGATCAGACAGGATGTCATCCTGGACAGGCTTCGGAACAGTAGGAGCTTTCTTCAAAAGGCCCATAACTTGTGCCAACTGGTGTTTAATTGGAGCCAGAGCAGGTTCATCAGGGTACACAGACAATGGGGACAAAGGTAAAGGTCAGACTGGAGAAGGTGAAGGGGGAAGGAGTCTCTGAAATTGCAAAGCCAATGGGCATTCAGGAGAGGTTGCTGGGTATTCAGGAGATGGCGTCAGACTCTCGGTAGCTGGCACTGGGAGCTTGGAAGGCAACGAGGAACGTCTGGAAATTGGGGGCTTGGAAGCTGAGTGTGGGGTCTCATGGACAAAAGTTGAGTGGACAGGTGAGAAATTCTCTGGATGTCCAATGCGGATAGGTGTGGACACTCATGGACAAAGGTTGGGCGGACAGGTAAGCCATCTTCCGGGCAGTTCAACACAGACTTTAGTCAAGCGGACAGGGTAGATGGACTCCGGATCGTACAAAGCAGACATAGGAGGGCCCTGATGGAAACAAAGTGGACACATGAGGGGCTGTTGAATAAATGCATAAAGAAAATGCTTATACTTCCTAACAGGCAATGGACTCGCCATTGGATCCTGACTTCATCTTCAGAACACTTGCAAGAATATGGAGTCCAGGTAATATGACCAGTGCTTCCTGTAGAATGCCACCATTATTAGAAGAGCTTGAAGACAAGCCATGCACACTTCAGGACAAGCCTTTCCAATGGCTGTCTACCAATACCTGGGACTGCATAACTGGGGTGACTTCCCGTGGGCAAAACCCTGTCTGCCTCCCTTGGACTTTCAGTATGTCTTATCCCTGGTGTGGGGGAGCAGGACAGTGACATCAGTCTAGCAGACCCAATGGGATGAGCAGCGTCCTCCTCCACTTGAACTACAGTATTACTTTGCAATTCCACTGAGGACAGTTTTTGCAAAATCCCTTCAACAGAATTCCCAAATTCAGCTACAGACCCAACTACATTAATTTCCTTATCAAACCTTGCTTTGAGACTGGAAATGTTATTAGGATCAGAAGCAAGGGAGCCAGGCACAGGAGTAGGAGGGCCAGTATTAGGAGAGAAAGTAGGAATAGAAAGGGGAATAACAGGGCTAAATTCTGCGCAGGCCTAGCTGTAGCCTCTAAGCTAAGAAAGTGTTTCTCGGCTCTAGAAACTTTCTCTATCTATCTTTCTCTAACCTGTCTAAAAGAGGGTAAAAAACTTTCCATTACTATCCCACATAGCACATTTAATAAAGGTTTTATCTACACTGCAAACTTGCAAATTTGTCAAGATTGTATGAGAATCATAGCAGGTTTTGAATAACCTAGTCTTACAGCCCATGCCACTGAAACGGCGAACACTTGAACAACTAGAATCTGACATAATTATGAGAAAAGTTGGTCCAAATTCTAATAAGAGACTAACCATAGTCTGTGCTAACAAAAATAAAACAAGTGAACTTGACTGAAATTTACAAAATAATGAATGCAAATTCCAATCAGAGCTGCTGTAAATGACTGAAATATTGACAGAAATGAATTGTAGAATGGCTTCCACTCTGTTCTGGTGTTCCCTGTAGAGGCTGGACTGTCACCTAGGTAAAACAATTAAGCTTAATCATGAAATAAAAAGTTGCCAAACAAAGTAGAATACTTTATCACTGAGGATAACCTCAAATTATTTTCGTAACATAGTGCACGGAGCTAAAGAAAGATTATTGTACAGGCAGTCCCCGGTTACTAGCAGACTCTGTTAATGGTAATAAGGTTTTATAGAATTTGTCTAGCACCATAAAATTGGTGATTATGGCGCCATAACAGGCTGAGTTTTGGTTATCACAATAATAGAGTTATGGAGTCATAACATACCTAACAGAGGTGTCATTAACCCAAACTCAGTGCCATAACACCAAAAATGGCCGTTTCGGTTAATGGTGGTCTTATCATAACTTTAAACCTTCGCTATAAGGTGAAAGTTCAGACAACGGCAGAGAATCTTATGCTTCCTTCTGCAATACTATGACAGTAACTAAAATTTTCAAGGTACTGCCTAAATTTCAACACTTTAAAAAATCCCTCAAAATCATGATAAACGAAGAGCAAGCATACTACCAGTAGGTAGAATTCTGCATGGACATAAGAGATACATATCGCTTGAAAGCTAAAGAGGTAGAAGTTATACTAACATCTTTAGCTATTGCTAAAAGGAGGCAAATGCTTCTCTTGAATCTGAGTGACTCCGAAGATAAAGTCCATTAGTGTAAATGGCAAGATGTTCTAATCTGAGGACGAGATGCATACTTACCAGCCTGGGATCCTGGTTTTCAGGAAATACCAGACCATTTAGCCAGGCAGAGACTTCTATTCTTCCTCCTGCCAAAATGCACTTCAGACTGTCATAGAATGAGCGTGCAAAGACTGTAGTTGTCCTCCAGAGTTCCTATCAAAAGGGACTAGCTCTTGCTAAAACAATAGTTTCTGGATGGCCTTCAATCCTGAACATTTAAACAGAATGGAAAATCTATTCTCTGAAAAACACGGATCCAGGCCTTGGGCCAGTCCTTGTTCTTGACTAAAATCCCAGGAAATACAAGGAAATTATGTTCTTTTTCCTTGCTTGGCATGTTAAGAACTTTAAAGGAAAAGGAAGGGATGTAAATGAACTGTTTCTCTGTTGCAAAAGGGACACGGGCGTCTCGCATGGGCCTGAGAAACTAGTTTCAGAAAGTTGATCGCCTGGTCTGGAAGATGGCATGAGAAGATTCAATTACGAGAAGTATAAAGGTCTCTACAATATGTAAGGAAAGACCTCTTGATTGATAATCCTCCGTACAGTCTGGAGTGAGTCTGGTGAAAATCAGACTACCTCAGAAGTTCTCTGGAAGTGAGGTTGTCCAAGCAGACAGTGTGGGGAAGTATCCTGTAGGATCCACCCATAATTGAGCAGGTTCATGAGCCATAATGCAGGTCAAGAATAGGATAAGGAGACTACGTAACATGGAGATAGTCTGATCATAACATAGTTCCTCCTTGATTGTGATGAAGGGCATGAGGAGAGGTTTAACTGATCAGACTAAAGTGAACCCCCATATTCGCGGACTCACGTATTCATGGATTCCTCTACAGGTATTATTCACAGGCAATTTGCCTATTCGTGGTATTTTTATATGAAAAATATCCACAAATTACTGTATTTTCTTATCGATATCATCATAAAATGCATTTTTTGTGATAAAACTATTACAAAACCAGGTATAAACATGTTTAGTGGGTTTTTCTTGAGTTTTAATTAACAAAATAAGAGTTTTAAGCATTTTTAAAGGGGTTCTAACTATTTGCGGGGGTCTGGTACGCATCCCCACACATACAGGGGGTCCACTGCATAGCAAGGAATCTGATGCACTACAAGTTACACGGGTAGTATGGTCACAAAAGGAGGATGACACAGATTCCTTGAAGTGGCAAACAGGACAAGTCTCTAGTGCGCAGATGACTTTGGGACTGTGAAAAGGCGGTTGTAAAATCACACTGAAGAGGTGTCTTTCACTACTGCTATGGCCTCCTTCTGAATCATCAAGTCTACCTCTGCTAAGGGGGCTGAAAAACCCCCCGAGGCTACGATGTAGGCTGTTTACTGAATGGATGTCAACACAAGGGGAGGTTCTTGCAGGAAAGGAATTAAGAATCCCTCTATAAAGACATCTATGATCTATAGCTCTGCATTCTCACTTCCCATTTTTGCCAAAAATGGAGAAGCCAAGGCTCAACTGGTACATGGAGGACTGTCTCCTCACTTGCTGGAGGAGGAACTAGGGAGGTTTTCTTGGAAGGGCAGCATGAACATAGGTTACTAGAGAGATTGGCCCCTTGATCTACTCTCTCTAAAGGACCATTGTTACTGAGTTGAGACATTCCTGGAAAACGGAATCGTCGGGGTACGTCCTGACTCCCTAAGGGCAACCTTTCTCAGTAACTGCGAGGCTACACTCTGCAGTGTAGCTGTGGGATAAGGAACATTATGACCCAGTGATGCAAAAATAAAAGATCTTTTTGAATGAGGCACTCCTTTGCTGATGAATGCACACCACAGATCTCTTTTCTACAGTACGCCAAGCAAAAAGAGGGCAGCCAGCTCTTGTGCACCATCTCTAATCCCTTGTCTGCGGATGACAAAACTCCCAATCAATCTGCAGCAAAATTGTCTTGAAGAGATGAGCATTCTTCAATCTTCTTCGATAAGGTACTAATCGTCCGTCCACTCTAACAAGCTGATGATCTTGAACTTGTTAAATAAGTCCTTTTGCAGATGATCTACTTCTGAAGAAGTGAAAATAACTTGGCTAATGCGAAGGTCGATTCTCTCAAAGCATCAGAGGCCGGAGAAATCCACCTTGGAGAAGGCAGAAACTCCCAAGGATGGAACTTCACCTGTGGCCTAAGACAGGTAGCTTCTCTTAGAAAGACAAGTAAGAGAAGTGCAAAACACAAGTTTGCCAATACTACTCTCCTTGGAAGTTTAGCAGCATGTAACAGCTGCTCCTTATAAAGTCCGAACCTGGTGAAGAGGGAGCAACTAGAGAAAAGAACGATGGATAACTGAGTACAAAGTACTTTAGCAATGAAGCATAGGTAGACGTTGGTTACTCTTGAACATTATCCTCGGCTTCCTCCGACGAAACTGAAGGAGGTAACATAGGAGAGTCCTGAAAAACAGCAGGAGGTTTCTTCAAAAGATTCAAAACACTTGACAGGGTAATGACACTAATAAAAATTATATCATTGGTCCCAGGGGTATCACAGTATGTCAAGTCAATGATTGATGGGATCCAAAGAAGTATCCTGGACAGCAGAAGCACTTAATACATCCAAGTCCGACTGTAAAGGCGGTGAAATATGCCTTGAACTAGGTGTCATATGCTTCCTGGGAGTTGTAAACCACTCCAGGTCTAACCGGCACTGAAGCAGGAGGGGGACCCAGAAACACTCCATAACTGCAATGAAAGGTACTCTCTGATGACACTGAAAGTTGTCTGAATGGCTGCTATCAAAAGACCATATGCAGCAAACTGTTGGAAATCAACACTTGGATGAGCTGGCGCTGATGGACACAGCGGCTAATGGGAATGGGTGCTCTTGCAAGGAAGGCACCAAGGGGCGCTCCTGCACCGAGTACATACAGGTACAAAAGAGGGTCCCATACTGAAGGATAATCTGCATAAGCAAAGACAGTAGCACACACTACCCCAGTAGAAGGATGCACAAGTGCCGACAAACACTCAGGTGCAGGACACTTCCTGGAGCTAGAGGCATAAAAAGAGAGAACAGCTGGTGAAAGGCACAGAAGAACAATCCAGCACCAACAGTTGCTCAAAAACTTTCCTAAGTGCGGGATCATTAGACTGGTGCTCTGAGGAAGATTTCCTTGATGAGAAAGAACGCCTCTTTGAGGAAGAGCCTTTCCAACACGAGCTGTCCCTCCAAAACATGGTTGTCCTAGGAAAAAAAATGTTTGGGACTGTCCCAGAAGCTACATGGACGCTGGTCCATTAGGAGATCTCTAGCCTTCTTGAATGGAACAGGGTAAGGTGAAATAATAAGAGCTCTCCTTTTCAACGGGCAAGACTCATCCACAAAGCGCCATTGACGCCCAGGGGAAGACTCCTCGAAACTCAATACACTAGAAAACCGTGACAATCCCTTCAACCCCCTTTTCCAACAGCATTCTGTCGAGACCTGGAATGCTTCAAGAGGACGGACTGGGGGCGACTGTCCGTGGAACCCCACTGACCTCCCTTGGGCTACCAGTATGCCTCCTCCCAGGTTCAGAGGAGTTTGGCAGGGACCTTTGCCTAGGCGAATCAGAAGACGAACAGCCACCTCCTCCACTGCACAATACTTCACTACCACAGGGTTAACATTGCTAGCCCTAACAAAACCTGGTAATGGTACGGGAAGGAAGCGAGGGAGCCAGGCAAAGGAGCAAGTAGATAAAATTAAAGGGCTAGTAGCAGGAGAGAAAAACAAAAAACTGGAACAGTGTTATCTGATGCTCAGTGCTCATGTATCACAAGAAAACCAGCTCAAGCACCTGTGTAGCTTACAATATAGAGTGCTCGGTTCCCACTGGGTGCTTGCTCAGCTCCCACTGGGCCCTGGCTTGGCTGCCACTGGGTACTGGCTTGGTTCCCATGGGTGCTCAGTGCCAATGGAAACTTGTCCCCAACTAGGCGCTCAGTTACCTATATGATAAATGCATGACCTAATCTTCAGTCAAACAAATGACTAAAGAGAGGATCAACCAGCACAGTTCAGCACCAAGTGAGCTAATTGCTTTGGCACCAGACGTACTATGTCGTTGGTTTAGCTACATGTTAGCTGTGTTTGTCGATCCAAGCTCAGTGTATGCACCGCTAAAGCAATATTAACTTAGTTCTCTTGATCGATTTTAAGTATAGCCCTGTATAGGGATGTTCCTTCTTTGGTGGGCCCTTGTAAGTTTCCAATGAAAATTGCTTCTTATAACTACAATAGTTCAATTCTTACTTTTACCCAGGATCTTGGCTAAACTGTCCTCTGAAAGCCCATCATAACTAAAATTCTCTCCTGCTACATTATACCCTTCACTTGAACAATTTTGGAAAGGAAAGTGATAAGCATTTAAATTTACTACAATTTCGTTTCAGTAGTGAACATGCTATTAGCGAAAGCGGTGAAAAAATTTACATATATAAGAACTTTATAACTAACAATAAATATACTAATACTTAAAGTGCCTTGCAGAATTACGTTCCGGTAACGAATGCAATGTTAACATTATTACTCTAATCTATCAAGAAGGTAGCTAATGCAATGCTTATATTATTACACTACTTGTCTATCAATTCAGTAACATTTTACGTTGTTACATTACTCACTGTAAAGATGAGTTCATCAAAAGCTTATAAGATCACTAATGAAACGGTATTACCAAACAATATCAGGTCAGTAACAAACGTAAACATTGGTTTGACGAACCAGTTTACATATATAGTCTGACACTCATCAGAATAGTTAAACAATTAACTAAAATTTCACTGTAAATACGAACTATTGATGTACTAGTCCAGTAAAAAACAAGGACAAAATTGATCCTGAAGCTTTCGACTGAAGCTATTTGACTCGGTTTGGATACCAAAGTCCAAATACTAGCTGGCGAAAAAATGAACTGCTGCCAACATCAGATGTTATCACTAGATGTCGCAGAAACAGAATGAGCTGGTCTGCTGTGATGTTCCCATAGATATAGAGAGGAGAGGTTGGACAGCGTATAGTAGCCAAAACAGTTTGTGACATGCACTGCCTAGTGCCATCACTATGCGATGATTCTTATGCATACAATGGTGCAACCCCTACAATCTAATGGGAAACCCTGTACTCTTTAAAACATGTTTTCTCGGATGTCTCTCAAGGCTGTCAAATTATTTATTCACCATTTACTATACAAAATATGTAATTTATGCAAAATAAAAATGTCTAATTTTGCTGTTATATTTCTTCTACAGTTAAGCCATTCAGGATACCCAGGTCCTTATCTGTACATGAAAGGACTTTGAACCAATTAGTCGCTGTCTTCCGGTACTAGGGAATATTCTTGATTTTCTGGGCCAATGCGCTCACCGACAAAGGATGGAAACTCAGAACCTCAAAAATCTGGAAGAGGTTTATCAGATGATACTCTATCTACATAGGGGAGAACATCACTTTAGCAACATTGAAAACTGACCTGCGTGACGAGTCTCTGAGACTGGAGAGGTCTCCCAGGGAGGAGGCAACCACTCCCAGAGAGGGTGCTGGTTTGGTAAGCTGAATACCTCCACACTCAAGACAAGAAGGGGAATAGCTAAATGAAGAATTCCCCTACTCTTTTCTCAGCTAACCAACTAACCAATTCGTTGAGAGCCTTCCTCGCCGAAGGAGAAAGTCCATCTTCAGTAGTCTGTTGTCTGTAGGCTCATCCGGCATGAAAAATGTCGAAGATAAAAAGGCAGGAGCCACAGGAGTGAAGAAATCTGGGAAGTTATGCAGCAGGTTCTTCAATAACATTGCATAAGCAGTCGGAGGTGAGCCTTGATCCAAAACACCATCCTTACCATCCTCTTTGAAGACACTAATAACAGCACTGCACTCTTAGGGTCCTGTTTTAGAAGAGGGGTTCTTCTAGACCAGACTCAAAATGTCAGATAATTGACGCTGAATCGGTAATAGCGAAGGATCCGTGGAAGGCCAAGAAGTAGCTAGCTCAAGCGCATTGCAGAATGCGCCAAGCAATCTGAAGGCACAGTCAGTTCACATGGAACACTCTTGATTGTAGCAGGGGCTTGTATACTGGCGAGCACTGAAAAACTAGACTCAGGCACCCCTGGGCGCTCAGGGGTTAGTAGCAGCTCGGAAGCATTGGACACTGGCAAGAGACTCTTGAGAGGAGGAATATTTCACAGAACACCTAAGCTCCAGCACGTCGTTCCAGAGAAAAAACGTTCTGGGGAGTCCTAAAACTACATGAAGGTTTCCTGGCTCCCTAAATCCTTTGCACAGCAATGGGGAAAGATAATCGTGTATGAAACATGCCTTTTTCAATGGTCGTGATTCATCACCAAAGTGCCATTGGTGCCTATTCTCAGGGCTGGACGCCTTGGAACTCGAAGACAGCCTGTGCACTACCTCTGGATGCCTTTCCAATGGTCATCCTTCGTCATGACCTGGGACACTGCAACAGGTACAACTGGGGATGACTGTGGGCAGTCCCCACCGACCTCCCTACAGCATCCGTATGACTGCTCCCAGATGCAGGGGAGTACGCCAGTGGGACAAACAGTCGCCTCCTCCACTGACACTTCACTAACCTCTGGATATCTTTCGTATAGCCATCCATCATCGCGACCGGGGACACTGTAACAGGTCCAACTGAGGGGATGACTGTCCTTGGGCAGTCACCAACGACCTCCCTGCGGCCTCCAGTATGACAGACCCCAGATGCTGGGGAGTACAGCAGTGACCATTGCCTTGGAGCCCCGGCAGGAACAAACAGTCGCCTCGTTCACTGCATTAACACACTTTAATCTCTTCCTTATCCATAACATGTACTGAACCTTCTACACAGTTTTCGATTTGAGGCTGGCAATGGGGTCAAGATCAGAAGCGCAGGGAGCTGGGTAAGGGAGAAGGTTGATTAGTTGAAGGACTGGGAACAAGTGACAAAGCAGGTGCAGGCATACAAATATTAGGATTATCTACTAAAGTATCTAAAGTCTTAAATTCTACAGTCTTGGTCTCGGCTCTGGTGGCACCCTGACACTTTCTATCCATCTAATTTGGATAAGTGAGACCTCAAATTCATCCATTTCTTTACATCCCATTCCGCACATTCATTGCAAGTCTTGTCGATTGAACATTCCTGTCCTCTGCATTCAATGCACAAAGTGTGCGAGTCATATTTTTCTTTTGTCAGTCTGGTAGTGCAGCCTTTGTTATTATTATTATAAATTTTTGGCACATGGCCAAGTGCCAGAGCCATGAGGCCATTCAGTGCATATACATCTTTGAAAAATAAATGCAATTTACATTATAAGACTAAAATTACAAAAAAACACAACCACAAATGCAAACATACACACAAAAAATTAACATATAATTCATTTATTCATAAAAATCCAACAAGAAACGTAAAACAATTAAAAAATAAAAAATTATAATTTGTAAAATAAGACAAATAGGCCACAATTTTCTCTGCCTGAGCACCTTCACCTATAATATCGTTAAGTCTTTTGCCATTGCCAGCAAACAAACTCACGTTCATTTTCAAAATTAGGGCACTCCACCAAATCATGCACAATAGTCAAATCCACGAGAGGTGGAACAGCGAGGAACCTGCCTATCAGCTCCACTCACAACTAGATACCCTTGAGTATATTTAGTGTGGCCAATATGCAATCTAGCTAAAACTATCTTGGACCTTCTATTCATCCAGCTATGAGGTCAAGGATGAATAGAAGGTCTAATCAACTTTAATTTAAAATAATTATCTAAAGTAGACCAGTGGGCCTGCCAATGGTCTCTACAATAAAATCGAATTGAACTTTTAAATTCTGAAATGGGGACGTCCATGCTGGAAATGTGCCTAAGCCTTGTTGCAGCCTTAGATGCAACAACGGCTCTCTCATTCCCAACAATTCCAACATGGGACAGAGCCCAACAAAACCTAACAAAAAAAACCCCTTCTTATTAATTAAAAGATGAAACCAATCCTGTCTCTGCACTAAAGGGTGGCAAGAGACCAGGCTTCTAAAAGAGGATAAAACACTAAAACAGTTAGTAAAAATAGTAAAAGCCTTGTTAGTACAAGAACTATTAAAACTATATTTAAGAACAGAGGAATCAGATAGAAGCTTTTTAATGATACTATCACTTGTCACTACAGAGCAACCAACACCATCAGAACCCTTCGAGCCATCAGTATATGTATGATAAGAGTCACCATGCTCGGAAGAATGATCCAAGAAACTTGCCCTCAACTGATCATCAGAACTGTTACTCCTGCTGTCCCTACTTGGGCAGATCTCTAAGTTTGGTCTATTCAAAGGAGGAAACTTTGAGGGTTAAATTTCAGCTACTGCAGGAGTAAGTAATCCCACCTCCCTGGCAGAGCTCGCTTGCAGAACTTCAAGCGGCTTTGGCAAACTAGGTCTATTTGGGGCTCTATCAGTTGGTTCTTTAACGTACTTATAGTTGGGGTTCAGCTGTAACGTAAGTACTCTTGATATGCATCTCTAGCCTAATTCTTTCCTATGGATAGAGTGGGGTAAACCTGACTCAACATATAAGCTTTCCATTGGTGAGGTTCTATAGGCTCCCTTACCAATACATGAAGCCATATTATGGACAACAACAAATTTCCGCAGTGTTGTCTTACATGCACAACCATAAACTTGACAACCATATTCAATTTTGCTTAAGCAACTTAAGAATGTTAAGATGAAGCCTCACGTTACACACAATGTCATTAACATGTTGAGTAAAAGTTAATTTTTTATCAAATGTAACACCTAGATACTTAATGCTATCTTCATAAGATAAAATGGAATAATTTAAAAACAACATATGGACCTCTTCCAATATTCTTAATCAACAAGTTTGTAGTTTTGTTTTTTCTGGTGAAAATTTGAACCCTTTAGCAATGGCCCATGACATTGCAGCATTAATAGCAGTCTGGATCTTTTGACAAGCTTCAACAGCCACAGACTTGCTACAGATTATTGGACAATCATCGGCAAAGGCCAGACCATGACCACCGACAGGAACTTGTTCTAGTAGACCGTTGACAGCTACATTCGTGTTGGACTAAGGACGGTTCCCTGAGGTAACCCTTCTACTTGAGGGTAAGCAAAAGAAATGCAACAGCCCACTCTTACTTTCAAGTAATGTTCTGACAAAAAATCTTTAAAACAATATATCATCTTACCCACAATACCCCAATCAACAAGTTGCATAAGGATACCCCTTTACCAGGTAGTACCATAGGCTTTTTCTAGGTCAAAGAACACTGCAATATTCTGGTTTTGCACAGCAAAAGCATTCTGTATCTCCCGAGTAAGGAACATCAAAGGGTCATAAGTACTTCTATTTTTCCTAAAACCAAACTGTCGGTTGGATAAAAGATTCTTTGACTCCAAATACCACACAAGTTGAGTGTTGACCATCCTCTCATATATCTTGCTAACCTAACTAGTTAGAGCAATTGGCCTATAGTTCTTAGGAAGGTAGGAATCTTGAAAAGATTTTAAAACAGGAACAATGTTTGATATCTTTCAAGTCTCTGATGAAGTTCCTGAAAGCCATAAACTGTTTAAAATATCAAAAAGGAATTGCTTTGTACTTCTATGCAATTAAAAATAATTGCGTCCACTATATCATCTTCCCCGAAAGATTATTCTTCCATGGTGAAAGGAAGATCATAAGACTCTGAATTTAAATCAACAGGAGGAACAACTGTGGTACTGTCCCTACCATACCTGAATGCAGGAGAGTAGTGTAGGGAACTAGATACTATATTGGAGAAATGCCTGCAAAGGTTTCTGCAACTTCTCTAGAATCAGATATGAGGAATCTATCAATTTTCAATAGTAGTATAGGCAAGGGAGATGGAGAAAATTTCCCTTGCAGCTTTAGGATTCTGTTCCAAACTAATGACATAGGGAATCATATTTCAATTCACTTATGTGTCTAATAAAGGATTCCCTCCTTGCTTGCTTAAATGTTTTCTTTTGCTTAGCAAGAGCTCTTTTATAGGTAATTTTATTGACTATGCAAGGATATCTACAATATCTCTTCTGGCAAGTTCTTCTTATCTTTTGGCTCAAGGCACATGCATTATTCCACCAAGGTACTACAGGACGCTGAGGCTTACCAGAAGTTTGAGGAATAGCATGGCATCACACAGCAATATACTAATTAAATACTCATAAGCAGATGTTGGGATCTGAAAATTGTTTATCTCCCGATCAACTTCAGTAGATTTTTTTAATAATCCCCAATTAGTCTCCTCTACTTTCCATTTGGGAAAACATAAAGATGGAATATTTCTCATATACTTCAGTTTAAAGGGCTAATGAAATGATATTGCAGGCTTTGCTACAATACCTTGCGCTAGTACCCCTAGTGTCAGATATATTTAAAAAAAAAAAGTAAACAAAAATAAAATTAAAAAAGGAACTGTCTTGAAAATTCAATTCTAGTAATTTGTCATAATAATTATGAAGTCTCTAACAGAGAATTAGATCAAACCAAAAGCCCTTGGCTAGCAATACCCCATCAAACAACACCTAAGGTAAAGCCGATGAAAAATCAAAATCCAAGCTGACCACTCACAACTGAACTTCAGTCTAGAGCTGGCAGACAACAACTACACTCCTTGGTAAAGTTGTTCCTCTCTTACCCCAAAAGTGGACAGGGCTAGTTCCTACACCATCACTAGAGCTACTGCGATTTTCACAATTTTCAAGCTTCCAGCGAGTGAAACTGTGAGCAATGTAATTACTTGTTAAGTTACACACATATAAAAAAGCTCTTTACTACTAGGCTAATAGAACCAAATAAAAATAAATTATGCACATTCATGATAACAACGAATCTTCAATAAGCCCAGTCATTGTACAGAAAGATGAGTTTAACTTGCATTATATTATATGCAACAATCTTCTAAAAATGAACAAAATAATCTGGAAATAATTTATTTATAAGATTTTGTCAACAAATAAATATAAAAATACAAGCATACACACACACTTCAACTGCATGATTTCAAAACATCCTAAAAATCCACTAACCTCATACAGGGTAACCTATTTGGAGTGGAAGCCGTATCATCTAGAAAAGAGCCATCAGCTGATAGGTATGCTAAGTCACCAACTGATGATCTTCGCTTGCTGGAATAGTACAAGCCATATAACTATCATTGCAGTATCAAAAGACTTATAGAACTGCAATACAGTATCAGTAGTATAACTATAAACAAATATGCAATAATTATCTATTATAAGCAATACTTTAAGTACTTTGCAGCTGATTGAGAACAGTAATTCCACCTGATCCTATCCATATTCTTCTTTCCATTTCCATTACACTTTGCAATTTTTTCAAGAATAATTACTATGCTCTATTGAAAGTGTAATAACACGTATATGTATCACAATTAAGCTCCTCACAGTGACTGAAAAGCTTTTTATGATCAATTCTTTATTAGTTTTGAAAGCCTAAGAACACATCCCTATTAAACCCACCTTATACTAATGCGTGTAAACTCTAATGATCACCTACGTTCTATCTTTTAGGTATCTAATTAAATCATGAAGTGACCGTTGCCTATAATGAACTTCTTTCTGTAACTAAATGCAGAATAGAATATAGAATTTATGTCAAAGACCAAGCACTGGGTCCTATGAGGTCATTCAATGCCAAAACAAATACAGTCAGTAGTACCTCAGACTTTGAACTTAATCCGTTCCAGAAGGCGGTTTAAAAAACAATTGGTTCGAAATATGAAACAAATATCCCCATGAGAAATAAAGGGAATCAAGATAATTCATTTCAGCAAACCCAAAAGTCCCCCTTTTTAAATTTTTCTATTATTATGATCAAAAGTTGAATCAGGAGTGAAAAATAATAAAACGGTACAGGCAGCCGCCAGTTAGCAACAGAGGTTCTGTTCCTGGGGGCCTGATGCTAACTGAAAATCATCGCTAACCAATTCAAAAGTCAATGGGCACCACAATCTACCTTATGGTGCCCTAGACTTGTTAACAATGCCTTAGACAGTGTCACGGGCAGATATTTTACCCTAATATGCAATAGCTTTTTTCATGAAAATGATATTGTTATAATACAATAAAGTTTCATACATACTTACCTGGCAGATATATACATAGCTAAGACTCCGTCGTCCCCGACAGAAATTCAAATTTCGCGCCACTCGCTACAGGTAGGTCAGGTGATCTACCGCCCACCATGCCCTGGGCGGCAGGACCTAGGAACCATTCCCGTTTTCTACTCATATATTTTCTCTTCCACCTGTCTCCTTGCGGGGAGGCTGGGTGGGCCCTAATCGTATATATCTGCCAGGTAAGTATGTATGAAACTTTATTGTATTATAACAATATCATTTTCATACAATCAACTTACCTGTCAGATATATACATAGCTGATTGGCACCCTTCGGTGGAGGGTAAGAGACAGCTACTTCTGGAATAGACAGGTAAACAACATATGTTGTAGGTATAAATAAAAACCTTGGTTCCTACCTGATAGGTGGTAGACTTCGTGGGTGTTTGCCCCGTAGTCTGCATCACCTCAAGAAACTTTAGCGAGATATGTGATCTATGGCCAAGAATTCTTGTGGGACTGCCGAAGGGGTCTTATCCACTTACTCGGCAGAGCCTGAAAGGACTTTGTCAATGGGTGCTGATCCACTTATATGACAACACACCTTATTAAGGAGCACACAACCAATCCCGACCACCTGATCCTAACCACCATGTTAGTATTAAAAATTGCTCAGAGTTATCCCCAAACTCTTCGCAACAACCGTAACTCAAACCAAATTGCACACGCACGCAATAATTTTCAAAAAAAAATTTATGATACTCATCTAATAAAAGATATCACAAGAGTTCCTTACTGAACGGAAGTGACTGGCCGCCTGTGCGGCATCTGCACTTGTTCAGCAGAAAGTCTAGAACATATCTATTAGACTTAAGTAGTAATAATTAAGGATTGTTGTTAGCTCCTGTACCCAGGATTGTGCCCGCAGACACAAAAGGACCTAAAGAAAAACATTTTTCATAGGTCACACGAACGTCCTTCAACTAGTGAGAAGCAAACACAGAATTACATCTCCAATATGTCGCTTCCAAGATATTCTTAAGTGACATATTTCTCTGAAAAGAGAGAGACGTAGCCACTGCTCTCACTTCATGAGCTCTTACTCTCAGGAGTTTGAAAGAATCATCCGTGCAAGCCTTATGAGCGTCCGTAATTACGTTCCTGACAAAAAAGGCTAAAGCATTCTTAGACATAGGTCTTGATGGATCCTTCACCGAGCACCAAAGACCTTGTCTAGAACCTCCCAACTGTTTCTTTTTCTGTAAGTAAAACTTTAACGCCCTTACTGGGCAAAGAGACCTCTCCGGTTCCCTGCCGACGAGACCCGATAAGCCTTTTACTTCGACGAAGTTTCCTTCTTTCTCGCCAGGGATTCGAAGGATTTTCATTCTTCGCCAAGAATAATTCCTTGAAGGAACAGATGGCTGAATCTAGATTGAAACCCACTTTGTCACTAAGGGCGTGCAGCTCACTAACTCTTTTCGCCGTCGCCAGTGACAAAAGAAATAAACATTTTCTCGTTATGTCACGAAACGAGGCCAAATGCAGGAGTTCAAATCTCGCTGATGACAAGAACTTAAGCACCACGTCTAGATTCCAGTTAGGGGGAGAAGTAATCTTAGACTTCTTGGTCTCAAAAGATCTAATCAGATCATGTAGATCTTTATCGTTCCAAATCTAGGCTCTATTCCAAAGACGGCCGATAGCATACTCCTATAGCCCTTTATCGTGGCTACGGAGAGACGCGATTCTTCTCTCAAAAATAACAGAAAATCAGCGATTTCTGTTACAGAGGTACTGGAGGAGGACAACTTCTTCGACTTACACCACCTTCTAAAAACTTCCCACTTCGATTGGTAAACACGGATAGTGGAAGTTCTCCGGGCTCTAGCGATCGAGCTTGCTGCTTTGCTAGAAAAGCCTCTCGCTCTGACAAGTCTTTCGATAGTCGAAAGGCAGTCAGAGCGAGAGCGGGGAGGTTTTGATGAAACCTCTCAAAGTGTGGTTGTCTGAGAAGATCCTTCCTTTGTGGAAGGGATCTGGGGAAGTCTACCATCCACTCCAGCACCTCTGGGAACCACTCTTGAGCTGGCCAAAAGGGGGCTATCAGGGTTATTTTTGTCCCCTTTGAAGTCACAAACTTCCTGAGCACTTGCCCCAGAATCTTGAATGGGGGAAATGCGTAAACGTCTACATGAGACCAATCTAGCAGGAAGGCGTCTATTGTTAGAGCTCTGGGGTCTTCTACTACTGAACAGAAGACTTCCAGTCTTTTCGAGAGGAATGTGGCAAATAGGTCGACATGAGGAGTCCCCCAAAGAGACCAGAGATTCCGGCAAACGTCTGAGTGGAGGGTGCAATTCGGTATGAAGGACCTGGTTCCTCCTGCTCAGCCTGTCTGCTCTCACGTTCCTTACTCCCTGAACAAACCTCGTCAACAGAGAGATGTTCCTTTGCGATGTCCACAACAGCAGGTCTCTTGCGAGCTCGTAAAGGGCATACGAGTGAGTACCTCCTTGCTTCCGAATGTATGAAAGTCAAGGAGATCTGGGAACCATTCTTTCCTTGGCCAGAACAGAGCGACTAGTGTCAGAGAGACTTTTTCATGAAATGACACTTTGTTCAGCACCTGCCTTATCAGGCCAAATGGGGGAAAGGCGTACGCATCCAGGCCCGACCGGTCTAGCAACATTGCATCGACTGACCATGCAAGAGGGTCCGGGACTGGAGGGCAAAACAGCGGAAGACGGTTGTTCCTCGAAGTAGCAAAGAGGTCTATCATCGGCTTTCCCCAAAGTTTCCATAGGTCTAGGCAGACCTTCGCATCGAGAGTCCATTCCAACGGCAGTACTTGGTGACGTTGACTTAGTTCGTCCACCAGCACGTTCATTCTCCCTTGAACAAACCGAGGGATTAGCGAAACATGATATTGTTATAATACAATAAAGTTTCATACATACTTACCTGGCAGATATATACATAGCTAAGACTCCGTCGTCCCCGACAGAAATTCAAATTTCGCGGCACACGCTGCAGGTAGGTCAGGTGATCTACCGTCCTGCCATGGGTGGCAGGATTAGGAACCATTCCCGTTTTCTATTCATATTTTTTCTCTTCCACCTGTCTCCGCGGGGAGGCTGGGTGGGCCATTAATCGTATATATCTGCCAGGTAAGTATGTATGAAACTTTATTGTATTATAACAATATATTTTCATTAAAATCAACTTACCTGTCAGATATATACATAGCTGATTGACACCCTTTGGTGGAGGGTAAGAGACAGCTAACATGGAATAGACAGGTAAACAACATATGTTGTAGGTATAAATAAACCTTGGTTCCTATCTGATAGGTGGTAGACTTCGTGGCTGTTGCCCGGTAGTCTGCATCACCTCAAGACTTTAGCGAGATATGTGATCTATGGCTAAGAGTTCTTGTGGGTCTGCCGATGGGGTATGAACCGCTTACTCGGCAGAGCCTGAAAGGACTTTGTCAATGGGTACTGGACCACTTCTATGACAATACACCTTATGAAGGAGCGCAACACCGATCCCGATCACCTGATCCTAACACGAGGGTTCGCGCTCAAATTGAAGAGAGTTATCCCCACACTCCTTTCAAAAACCCCAATAATTTTACTAAGTTAAAAAACTTTCACTCAAAGTTAAGGATCAGTGTCGGCTCCTTATCCCAGTAACGTATCCGCAGAAACGTATAAACCAAAAGAGAAGGATCTCTCGTAGGTTAACTTGAAATCCTTTGTGTAATGAGAAGTCAACACAGAGTTGCCTCTACCGTACAACACAGCTAATATGTCTTATATGACATATTGTTATGTAAAGAACAAGAATTTGCAAAAGCACGCACTTCCTGCGCTTTTAATTCTCAGCTGTTTGAAGGAATCAAGTCACTTATGAAGTGCTTAGGAGATCTCCATGTTTCAAAGAAGACCAGGGCTTTCTTGAAATGGATCTCTCCCGACTGAAGCCTGAAGCCTGAAGCCTGGCAGGAACCTCGCGCCTGGCTGGTGCTTCGCTCTTGGTTGGCGCCTAGCGCTTATCTGGTACCTTTCGCTTGACTGGCGCCTCACATCTGGTTGACGCCTCGCGCCTTAGCTGGAGATTCGCGCCTAGAGCCTGGCTTGCGCCTGGCTGGCTGCTCGCGCCTGGCTGGGGCCTCGCGCCAGGTTGGCACTTTGTGCCTGCCTGGCGCCTCGCGCCTGCCTGGAGCTTTGAGGCTGGCTGGTACCTCGCTCCTGCCTGGCGCCTCGCGCCGATGTCTCCTCGGCTTGCCGGAGCTTCGAGCTTGGTAGAGTCTCGAGGATGTCTGGCAATGTCCACATCGGACACTCTTATCTGTCCTATATGTTCGCATCTAGCGCATCTGTGTCAGGTTGTAGGCCCGGTCTTTCTCCTCATCAGACAATGACAAAGTTCTTGGGGCTGTCTGCCTCTGGCGTTTTTTACGCCTGTTTTAGCATAAGGCTCCTGGTTGGCGCTACATTGTCCGAAAGTCCTGAACATCCACAATAATAAATCACAAGACTGGAGAAGGGTGGAAAGAATTTCTTCCACCCTTTGAGCTTTTGGCCTCTCCGGCAAGGGGAGGTGATTGTAGTCAGCTACATCCAGTATACGATAGGATATCTAACAGTATGAGAGAAAAGAGTCTTCCTCCGAGGAGGATCCTTCTTGAGTACTTCCCTTGCTCACGAGATCTCTTCTTACCTGTTGAAGGGGCTTCTCGTTGCAGAATCTTCCCTATCCTTGTCCGAAGGAAGGGAAGAAGCTTGGAAGTCGAAGGAGACTCAGAGCTGAAATTGGGAGTACTCCTGATTTCTAGCTCCTTATTGTATCCCTCTGAACACCTTCTGGGAAGCATTTCGAGCCGTCATCGCATTCCAAAGACTCTGTAGGCAAACGTTTTAACCATTCTACTGTAGATGAAAACGTAAGTACCCTGCCTGGACAACGAAACCTCTAACTGAAAACATTGAATCAGGAATAGAGGGTTTTAGTTCTTTTGCCAGACATACTATGCTGGCAAGAACCCATTGCCTAATCTCCATAGAATCTGATGCGAGATTCCAATGCTCAAAAAAAAAAAAAAATTCACTTGTCTTCTTGATCGTTTGGGACCAAGAGAAACAAAGAATTCCCTCATAAAAATTTCTCAAAGAAGTTGGATGAGGAGCAGTTCCATCTTGTCGGAACATAGAATCTGTGGCCACAAAAAAGATCCCATTAGAAGTACATGATATCCTACTCTTGTCATATTGAGGTATCGTATAAGATCCCGAAGATCTTAATCCTCTGCTATCTCCAATCCCTTTATAGAGACAGAGTATAGCCTTTTACTGCGTTCTTTGATAGCAGATATATACAAAGGTGATTCTTCCCTCTGAAAGGGAAGAAAAAACCGCTATGTGGTTCACAGAGGTATCGGAAGAGGACAGTTTCCTCATTCCCTCTAGCACAATCTGCAGCAATTCTATATCTTGTCCATGACTATTGTCATTTACCTTGAAAAATCCTCTCATTCATGTCCACTTCTGGTCAGTCTGCACGCAGACAGACTCAGAGTGGAGAGGTTGTTAAGGTCCATTTATAATAGATGCTGATAGAATATTCAGACTGTCTTAGAAAAGACTTCCAAAACATGCTGTGAGAAGAACGTGACCTCTGTGAATCCAACCTCTCTAAGGCCAAAATGAGGCATAAAATATTATCTTCTCTTTCTTTGACGCTCTTTATCTTAAATTCTGCAAATAATTTATATTTAGGGAAAAAAAAAAAGACTAAAGTTTTATTCCCCTTTCTAAAAAAAAAAATAAATAAATAAAGATGGCGTATATTGCTACCTCTCTTGGTTCGAGGAAAAGGAAGCAGTCTATAGGAAGCCTGTTCATCTTCTACCTTACTAAGAGATCTATGAAGAAGACTTTCCGCAGGTTCTCACAACTCTTTTCAATAAATGTTAAACATGTTAACAGTTATTATCGTCAATCGAGAAGGTTCTCTTTGTTAACGCGAATAGGAGCGAAAAAAGAGATTCTCGATGCTCTTTGCGATATGAGAGAGTCGTGAAATTGGCCTAAGGGATTAAATGGGTAACTAAATCAGGAACGAATCTTGCCGTTACCGAGCCTGCTGTCCGAGAGGCTACTGGACTCTTAGGTTAATAACTCGCTAAAACGAGAAAATCTTGGATGGTGCTCTTGGCTCACTGCGCCAGGCTGGCGCTTCCTTCTAATTCTTTTTAGGTTATGTGCCAGAACACCTGTGCCTTTATGGTACCCGACATCCTTTCACATGTTAATTCCGTTCTTAGTAGGAAAAAGCTTTATATACGTAGTATAGTCTATTCAGGGAAACAAGTTCTGCCACAAAGAGCATGTTTCCCATCCGACTCATCCATCTTCTTCTGAGCAGGTACTCTAATAAGCTATGCTTTCGTAATCCTGAGAGCATTATATAATATAATGTTCTGCTGCGATAGAATCCTTTAATAATGTTACCTACGGTAAACAGCATTGAAAGGTTGTACTATCTCTCTTATTGAAAGCTTCTTAGCGAAAGGCATACAATATTTTATTTATGTTAGCTTAACTATCCCCTCAATCCGAGGTTAAGACCGCGATTGTAGGGGAGAGATACGGATAGTTATTCCATCCCGCAGGAGAGAGAGATAAACCCGACCGTTCATGACTGACACCTACAAGGTACTTCGTTGGTCTCAGGCTCTCAGCGAAAGCAGTCCGCGTTAGCCGTCTGGCCTTACTCTTCCAGAGTTGCCAGCTACTCCATTTAATAAAGGAATTTTATAAAATTATTATCGAACTTCAGGAAGTTCTTATTAAAGCATATTTAAGCGAAACAAGACTTCGATAAATCTAGAAGCTAAGTAGGTGTTGTCTTAACAATCCCTTTAAGCGTAGTCCTTCCTAGGAAAGTCGTAGAAAGATACTGGTAATTGAGTTGCACCGAAAAGAAGTAACTACGGTATGTGTTTATGATTTGACCGTATCGTATTCTCATACAGCAAAACTCTAGTACCTTCTACTATCTTCGTTCTTTTCGTTAATAGAACGATAGAAAGAGTAAATATATATCCTTAAGGAAGGAAGTTAATCCAGGAACTCTTTAAATCTTCATGATTTCCTCATAAATCGCGGAAGATACAGAATTCCTGTTCATCACTAGGGTTTACGGAAGGAAATAGATATTTCCTATCCGCCATCATACCCAAACGTCGATGAGATTCTTATTAAGAAAAACTCCCAAAGCTCTTGCCTCCTCAAAACGAGGGAAGAGCATGGATGAAGGAGAGAGTCCGCATTGAGAGGAACTGCCTAACACAGGAGTCTTCTGAATAATGAAAAGGGGCTTCTCTTAGTATCAGAATCCTTCTGACAAAAGCAACGGCCGCCTGTGCGACATGTTGCACATTTGCCAGGGGAAAGTTGCTCAAGTTAAAAAACTCAAAGAGGAGTCTCGCGACTGACCTCTCTCTCAAATGAAGATTTTGGAATACAGTGGTCCCCCCTTATTCGCGGGGGATGCGTACCAGACCCCCCCGTGAATAGTTAGAACCCGCGAATGTTTGGAACCCCTATGAAATGCTAAAAACAGCCTATTTTGTTAGTTAAAATCCAAGAAAACGAAAACAAACCCACTAAAAATTTTTTCAATACTTTGGGTTTTTTTTATAGTTTTATCACAAAGAGTGCATTTTATGATGAAATTCATCAATAAAACCAGAAATTTGTGGATATTTATTATAGAAAAATACCACGAATGTGCGAATTTTCCGCGAATAATGCAGGAAAACATTCCCCAGAGAAATCCGCGAATGTGTGAGTCCGCGAATCTGGAGAACGCGAATACAGGGGGTCCACTGTATTCTGACGCCTGGATCCTTGCGCCTAGCGCCTGGCGTCTGGATAGTTCCGCACGCCTGGAATGTTCCGCACGCTAGAAAGGAGACTCGCTCCTGGAACGTTCCGCTTGCGTGGAAGGTCCCGTGCGCCCTGATAGATCCGAGCGCCTCTAGTCTTGTTATACGAGCCTCTTGCCAGTAAACGTTCAATGGAAGCATCCTTCTGATTGCCACTCTACTATAAGGCTCCTCAGTCTAGCCGTCTGTTTTCTCTTTGAAGGCGCCTTGCGCCAAGAAAAAAGTTCTGGAACGCGGCTCGCGCTCAGTTGCTGGAACGCGGCTCGCGTTTATCTGTATGAACGAGGCTCGCGCTAGTCTGTTGGAACGCGGCTCGCGCTAGTCTGTTGGAGCGCGGCTCGCTGCTGGCTGTTGGAACGTGGCTCGCGCTAGCTTGCTGGCTGGCTCTCACTCTCAGCCTCTCGTTCAGTGTTCTCTTAGTTTTCAGAGAACGAGCCAGATCGTCCGAACTCCAAACATGTACATTCTTCGTCTTTTCGGATGCAAGATGAAGAAACGGAAGAAGAGACGCACTTTTTAAAGGATGCCTTTCCAATGGCTATCCCTGGCAGTCTGGGACGTTTTACAGATCCTGCCGAGGGAACGCAAGTTCGGTGGGGATTCTCCATAACCTCCGTAAGGCTTTCGACTTTCCTTCTCCTCTGGGCTTGTGAGCTTGGAAGAGGTCTAGGCCTGAGAGCGAGACAGAGCCGATCGGACGCACCCTCTACTAATTAGGACGCCTTTCCAATGGCGAACTTGGCAGTCTGGGACGTTCTACAGATCCTGCCGAGGGGACGCCTGATCAGTGGGGATTCTCCATAACCTCCGTAAGGCTTTCGACTTTCCTTCTCCTCTGGGTATGTGAGCTTGGAAGAGGTCTAGGCCTGGGAGCGAAACAGAGCCGATCAGAACGCACCCTCCACTGCACTAACACTAAAATCACTTCTTACCTTTCAATAGCTCGTATTTTGAGCTACATTCCTTTTTCTTCAAATTGCAATATGAATCTGAAGATTCTGTGAAGTAAGAAGGAGATGAGGATACAACACTACTAGTATTGTTAATGCTCTAACTGCTCGTTAGTACGAGAGCTATAAAAACTTCTAAAGGAAGCGTAACTAATTCTATTCCTGACTTCCTCAAGAAGGAAGTTAGCTCAATCAATTCTAACATTTACTACACGTTATTATGAATAAATATTAAAATTTTCCTTCTTGCAAACTATATGAGTGTCTACCGAAAAGTTCGGTAGTTACACGTAAACAATTCTTCGAAATTTTCGAAGCCAAAGTTATTAAAACAAATTAATATGCGTATGCTGAACAATAGATCCAGTACTTCCCTGCAAAAGATAGCCCAGAAGATCGATGGCGATGAAATCCAAAAATCAAGTCAGGAGGAACTGCAAACGTTGTTTACATTCCAAGCGACAGAAAAAATATGAATAGAAAACGGGAATGGTTCCTAATCCTGCCACCCAGGGCAGGACGGTAGATACCTGACCTACCTGCAGCGTGTGCCGCAAAATTTGAATTTCTGTCGGGGACGACGGAGTCTTAGCTATGTATATATCTGACAGGTAAGTTGATTGTATGAAATTGAAATTTTTCTGCCCACAGAAGCAGATCTTTTGCAAGGTTGTAGAGGGTGAAAGAGCGCGTCCCCCATTGTTTCCTGATGTAGGAAAGTGCTGTGGAGTTGTTTCTGAGAACTGCAACACCTGTTCCTTCACGAGATAAGCGAACACCTGAAGTCCCAGGTACACTGCTAATAGCTCCCTCACGTTGATATGAAGAGAGCGTTGAGTTTCCGAGCCTCTGACGCTTCGTTCTTCCCCAACAGGGCTCCCCAACCTGCATCAGAGGCATCTGAAAAGAACTGAAGGGTTGGGTGGAGCGGACGAAGCGAAAGACCTACCAGTCTTGGTTTTGATAGCCACCACGCTATGTCCTCCTTGATTTCGTCTGAAATCGAGAAAACTGTCGAGTCCAGTTGAGTCTTCCTGCACCATGACGCCTTCAGGAAGAATTGTAGGGGCCTCATGTGCAGTCTTCCGAGTTTGACAAACTGTTCCACCGAAGCTAGTGTCCCTAACAGACTGGTCCAATGGTTGGCGGAACAGGACTTGCAGTCCAGGAAGTCCTGTACTACTTCCAGACACGACTGAACTCTCTTTGGTGAGAGAAAAGCCCGAAAAACTCAAGAGTTCAGAGTCATCCCCAAATAGAGAATGCTCTGAGTCAGGAATAACTGCGATTTCTCCTCGTTCATAAGGAGACCTAACGAGTGAGTTAATGAAAGAGTCCTCTTTAGATCCTTCATACATTGACTTTCCAAAGAGGAGCGGAGAAGCCAGTCGTCTAGGTAGAGTGACACACTGATGTTCAGGAGGTGAAGCCACTTCCCCAGCGGAGTTAGCACTCGCGTAAATACCTGCGGTGCTGTCGAGAGGCTGAAGCAAAGAGCTCGAAACTGATAGGTCTTGCCCATGAACATAAACCAAAGGTATTTCCTGGAGTCCTGGTGAATTAATATGTGGAAGTATGCATCCTCCATATCCAGGGATACCATCCAGTCCCCTTGGCAAAGGGATTCCAACACCAAACGAGTCGTTTCCATATTGAATTTGGTTGTTTGTTTGTATGGTGCTTTTACGTTGCATGGAACCAGTGGTTATTCAACAAAGGGACCAACGGCTTTACGTGACTTCCGAACCACGTCATATATTGAATTTGGTCTTCTGAACGAACAAGTTCAGTGCGCTTATGTCCAGCACGGGCCTCCAGCCCCTTGATGACTTGGGGACTACGAACAGACCCGATGGGAACATTGGATAGAGGGAGAGTGTCTTTGAAAGGAATGGGGTAACTGAACCGGAGAACTTGGGTTACCCAGGGTTCTGCCCCTCTGCGACTCAATTTCTCCCAAAAGAGGCTCAGTCTGCCCCCTACCAGAGCATGAAGGATTGAAGGATCACTTTGACAATTTAGAGTCGGATTTTGTCGAGGCCTTGGTCGGGAGTCGCAAATTCGATCGAGGCCTGAAGAACGGTCTAGACTTGCCCCCTCGAAAGGGTTTCTTCTGCAAGGGCAATTCAAGAGGTGGTAGGCGTCACAGTCGAGGGTTTAACTCACTTAGAAAACTGTGCAAGTAAGTCATTAGTGGACTTCTCTTCCAGTGCGGAAAGTGTCTTGGTCACTGAGTCTTCGGGAAACAGATGATTCTTGTCGAGAGGAGAAAACAAAAGGGCGGACTTCTGAGGTGAAGCGACTCCTCTCGAAACAAAGGAACACCAGAGCTGCCTTTTCTTGAGGGTCCCGAATGCGAAAAGGGAGGCTAGCTCATCGCAACCATCCCGAACTGATTTGTCGGTGCATGACAAAACTCCAAGCCAGTCTGCTGCTAGGTCCTCCTGGAGAGTAGGGCAGTCTTCTATTTTCGTAGCGAGGGCTCCGATCATCCAGTCCAAGAAACTCATAATCTCCAAAATATTGAAGATATCCTTTACCACGTGGTCCAATTCGGGAGATGTAAAGAATATTTTTGCTGCTGCAAACGCGGACCTCCTATTTGCATCTACCAGGCCAGAGAAGTCCCCCTGAGAGGAAGCAGACACTCCCATGGAGGGAGCTTCTCGAGTTATGTAGAACCTATACCTCTTTTTGACTAGTTTCGACGGAGGATAGGCGAAAGTTGCTTTCCCGAGCTCTCTCTTGAACTTCAACCAGTCTTCTATATCACGAAGCGATCGTTTAGCAGCCTTAGACAGTACAAGCTTCGGGAGAAGAGGATCGAAATTCTTCCTTCTCATCAGGAAGATGGAAGCAAGTGACCTGGGAGCGGCTGCTACGAAGTAATCCGGGTACATATCCAGAAGATAGCGTAACAGCTTCGAATAGGACGAGAGAGGAATAGAGTCTGCTTCTAAGTCCTCCTCATCATCCGAAGAGATAGGCGACAGAGAGTGTTCTTGATTCGACTCATTGTTCTTCGGACATTATTTGCTTTCTTTCATCCAGTTCATCAGCTCCTGCAACTGTCGACGTAAAGGAACTAAATTCTCGTCTTCTTGAGTTGAAGTCGTAGCAACTGGAGTTGTGGACTTCGACACGATCGGTACCGGAGGTCTCGCGCCAGTCGAATTCTCTGTCATATGTGATGTCGAAGGTAAACTTTTGACTGCTAGACGAGTCGAAGATCTCGACGGACTCGGAGCAGTTCGTTGTGCAATCGAGTCGAAGGCGGCTGTCGCTGTCGTGAGAGTCCGTGGCGAAGTCCATGTAGCTACGCTAAACGATGGGTGAGGGTTGTCTATTTCTCTGTTCCTCTTCACAGGGAGCCGAGAGAACACTTCTTCAGTCTAACGTCTTTTCAACAGACATGAGGCTGAAGAATCACACCACTTATGGCGTCTAACCGGCGACGAATCACTCGACTCTGTCGATAACTGATGACTAAACGACACACCTTTCCAATGGTACTTTGTCAACTCCTGCTGTTGCACCACAGGATCGACGGAGGAAGCGACTGTCTGTGGACAAACCCCGACAGTCTCCCTTGGACCTCCGGTATGTCTTCTACCCAAGGCGGGGGAGCGGGACAGAGACCTTCATCTAGGAGAACTATCGGGACAAACAGCCACCCCCTCAGGTTGCACTGCACTGACACTTTTCACTTCACTAGAAGTCTTTTCAATGAAAGGCTTTACAGATAACCCTAACTGCATAACAGTATTCGCTAATACATCGAATTTCTTTTCAAATTTAGATTGGAGGCTAGCAATGGTGTCAGGAGAAACTCCACGGGAAGTTGGCAAGGGAGTTACAGGTGCAGGAGTAGGAGGAATCAAGATCGGAGACATAATGAGAGGAGAAGGAGGAAGAATAGGAGCAGGTGCTTCGATAGAATAAGCAAAAGCTAAACTAGTCTTACTTTCAGCTCTGAGAGCCGCCTTCCTCTTTCTATCCTTAATTACCTTCCCTGAGTGAGAAAAAAAAACTTTCCACTGTTGTTCACTCCAATCCTTGCATTCATCACAAGTTGATTCTCTCGAGCATTCACAGCCCCTACACTTAATGCACTTAGTGTGCGAATCATAAATTGATTCAACTAGCCTAGTTTTGCACCCACCAGCGCAAAACCTAACTACTGAAGGACTAGTCCGACATGACGGTAAAGCCACAAAATTGCCGAAAAGAAATTAAGCTACAATCCCACAAACACGAAGTTGAATACTTTACCAATATTGGGAGATAAACTTCCCAACAAATGAAGAAAAGTCTGCACCGACCACCGTTGTTCACCAGAAGCCGGCAGAGAACGAATTGATGTTACCTGGGCAATTGTACCTATAGCTCCCTCGAGTGGAGGGAGATGACGTCACCTACATCATCGCTGGCGGCACCACCGCAGAAGTTTTGAATCTATTGTCTGCCATTCGTAAGGAACCTACAGCTGTATAATTGTTTGGTACCTACAGCTGTATAATTGTTTGGTAAGACACTGCAATAAAAGTTACTTTTATGGTCATAAAACATCATAAAACGTTATTATCACTAGATATGTATTTTATCTTAACAAAAAGAAGTGATTTGGGCACATCGAGTATAAGTGAAAGAAACGGGCGAATAATCATCCCAGCCCAGCTGGTAAGTTGCCAGGAAGCAGACCCCATCTTCCCTCTCCTCTCCTCTCTATCATCTCATGTACTCGAACACTAGCTCTCATTTTTTATTACTGTATTGTATTTTATTTTCATGTATTATCATTATGTTAAATTTATTGTGAAATAAAATTTCATTTTTTCATGTGAATTGTTACTGCTTTTACATAAATATTTTACTGTCTCTTCTCTCCTCAACAGTATCACCAAGAATGAAAACTTGAAATCATTCATTCATTATTCCTCAAAAATATAAAAGCTGCCTCCCTCTATCTCAAGTTAGCTGCGCATCACGACAATGATGAATTTTATTAAGAAAAGCTTTGTTCTTTTGCTGAATATGGTTACACTATACCATCTCACTCGGCGCACTGAACACGGGCTCAATTAAAACTCCCCCCACCCACCCCAAATTGCATTTGATTTTTTTCATATGATTAAATTTATTGTGAAATTCCCTTTTTATCATATGAATTGTTATTGCTTTTACATACATAAAGTAATATTTTAGCTCTCTCTTCTCCTTCTCTCCTCAACACATCAACGTCCCTCATTGTCTCAAGTCAACTGCGCATGACATCACCGTGGTTATGTACAATTTTGGAAAGAAATGGAATATAAAATTTAGGCCGAGGGCCAAGCACTAGGATATACAATTTTGTACATCTTTTATGCTAAATTTTATACTGAAATGCTTTACTCTTTTGCTTATTTCTTGAATATGGTTATCATTAAACAATATACTGTAAATGAAAAAACATGTTAATACAGTTTTTCTTGTAGGGAGCAGTAGGTCGTTGAATACAAGCACAAACAAGATAATTAATCGGTTTGAGGTACAAGTATTTGTTCAACAAATGACACAAAATTTCCTCAAAAATTTTGTTTGAAAAACAGCCTGTTCAACATAAGAAACGTTCAGTAAACAAGGTACCACCGTATCTATAGTAAAAAGGTTTGAAGGGCGTAACAGGGAAACCCCACAGTTGCACCATTAATCAATTGTTAGGAGAAAGTATGATGGAAGCAAAAGAATATGAATGAAGGTATGAGAATGAAGGATTAAAGACTAGGGCCAAGGGTTGCTGCAAAGGACCTAAGTAATACTTACGGTGCACTGACAGCACTAGCCCCCTAAGGGGGTAACCAAATGCACGATGTGGTGTTTTCTGAATATACTCTCGACTATACCAAAGGGTAGGTTTTAAGAACTGGTAGTGCAAGACATTTGTGAGCAGTATTGTTTCTAAACATTTAAGACTATAATAATAAACACGTCTTTTACAAACAACTTTACGCACCAATATTCCTGATCTACAACCGAATCTACCTTCTGTTGAGTACTACCTAACTTTTAATCTTCTCAATCCTCTTTTCAAAACTCAGCTGCTGCCTAAGCATTACTGAGCAGCTACCCATTTCAATCTTTTCTCCAAAACTCAGTTTCCTAAATACAAATATTACTTAGCATCTATCTTTTTCAATTTTCTTCTACTTCCTGTCAAATCATGCTCCAGAAATCTTGTAATTAAAATACAACTACTATAAAATCCCAATTTTAACTGTCTGCTCTCAAGCTACTGCCTCTATGGAAATCCCTCTTCCCACTATTAATGTCTTCTATACATTTGTTGGTTGACCAGCTATATCTTTCTTCAAAGACCTCACAGGTTACTACAACACCATATTAAATTCAAACCACATAATAGTGGTTTCTTCCTGCCTACAATGACTTTAATGTAGTTCATTTTCACCTGCAATGCCTCCAGTGTTGTGTCTTTTTACCATTAATGACTTGGGAGGCAAAACACCCCCTGGATATTAAAATAGGAAGTTGAAAAAAATTTTAGTACTCAATGCTTCAGTGACATACACAAAATACAGTAAATAATTCTCTAAGAGACTACAAACCCTAATCCTACTACTTTTCCTTTATCTAATCATTGACAACTAGACTAGGTCACATTAAAAAGGATTGCCTAAAAATTTCCTACCAATAAAAATGAAGCTCTAGTGCTTTGATCACATACTTCCTACATATAACTTTCAATCAATTATTATCTTAAAACCTACCTAATGCATTCACATCCTTTCTACATTCTCTTTTTAGACTAGTCTGAAAAAATATGTGACTGGTTAAAACTTTCATTAAGGAATAATGCCTTCTACTAGAGCTACTATATTTCAATTTCTAAAGCACCTTGAAACTTCCTGCTGATAGCGAATAATTCAAACACTAGCTTCTGCAGGGGAAGAGATCCTAGGCCAATCTTTTCATCTCAAAGTGATTTTCTAAGACCTTGTACAGTCTCATCACTCTTAACAATATTAGCTTTCCTTATCCCATCATACTGTATTCCACAGAACCATCCTGTCACCAACACTGATATGTCTAGGGCAGTTGACACCAATCAAAAGTCTGTTACCTATGACTTCTTGCAAAATGTAGGTATTAATGGCCAGCCGTAAGGGTCAAGTGTTTTGATTCAGAAGTCTGGTTACTCTACCTAATAACAATCCTTCTATATCAAATTTCCTAATTCTTCTTACTCATTATATTCTTCATCTCCTTCAACTTTTTAAAAATTTCTACCATCTAATACTATAGTTAACATAACAGCTACTGAAATTAAACATCCAAGCTTCTTATCAAGGACATACTCAAATGATAAGATATAAAAATAAAAATAACATTCAGTGTGTTATGAACTAGTGAAGTGTAGCATAATACCACCTTAGGTTGAAATTCTCTCATTCAACTAAAAACAGTGTGAATGCAGTATCATCAGAATAAGGTACTGTGTATAATGTTACCTACTAAGAGTTTGTGGAAGTATACAGTATTAATACTAACAAAAGTTGATTGAATTCCCTATGAGTCTTTCTTTCCCAATGTAAATTGACTTTAAACTATGCAAACTCTCGTTGTGTATCAAAATAATAATTCTTTCCTAATACAATCAAGTATACCTTGCAGGTGGTGCTGAGGCTAAAGCAGATGAAGAATCATCCTGCGCTAGCTGCTGCACAGTTTCTCGCACTCTTTTCCGTCTTCTACTTCTTGAGCCTGGAGTATTCGGAGAAGAGTATCTTTGAAGGGGGCTTAAAAAGTTGTTACTAACATTCTGAAAATGAAAAAATCAACATTTAGTTTTTTTCTGTACAAATTTCTAAGAGTACACAATCATTCAAAATTTAGCTACCCAACTGGGAGATATATTAAAGCAAAAAAATTGAATAAAGTCATTTCCTCACTAACTACAAAAACAATATTTGTCATGGCTATACTTACCATTTCCTCAAAAAGATGTAACTTTTCATTGGGACAGGTATCCATTTGTATAGAAGTCCAAAACCATTCTGCCTTAACAACATGTGCTTTTGCTGGACATTCAGGTTTGTCTGTCACACTCTCCTCTATAACCTGAAAAATACAGTAAATATAAATGCATTCACAGAATGCACTGATGGTTTACAAATGACTACAAAGTAATATTAACTTACATAAAAAGGATATTTACATTAAGAGCTCATTTTCATCTCAAAAAGTAAACAGGACTAAGGAAAAAACTGAAAGCATTTCCACAATCTAAAATTAAACTATCAGTACCAAAGGTTTCTTCTTAATTTAGTCTCCACAGTACTACAAACTATTCAAAAGACCTACACCCAACTAAAAAAATTTACAGAATTACAAAGAAAACCGTGTCATTTTATATTTTATCCCTGAATGCCTTGCATAATACAATGCAAGCAAAACTAAAGGTTATAAGCAGCATTTTGTCATTCCCATTACAGCATACAGGCAGTCCTCCGTTATTGGCAGCCTCGGTCATCAGCAATTTGGTTTTATGGGGCTTGTCTAGTGCTGAAAATCGCTGCTGATATATACATAACAGAGGTGCCATTATTGGCCCCAAAATCCAGTCATCGGCAGCGATGAGCTCCAAAAATAGCTAATTTTCGGTTATCGGTGATTTTCACTTATCATCAAGCTGTTGGAACTGAAACTGCCCCCTCCCCCTCCCCCCTAAAATAACTGCCTGTATTACATTTGGTAACTTAATTTTTAATTGTTATCTTGGGTCTCTTCCTCTCCTGGCATGCAACTTCCACAACTTGGCTAATCTAATTCTCATATCCAATCTGTAAATAATTATTTTGCTGAGTCCTTAAAAGTCTAGAAATGTTTCTTGGTGGATCTTGGTACACAAATTTTACACCAACTTTCCCTCTATAAGTATTTCATATAACACACCATGGTCTATAGAAGTAGCAAAATGGGTTCATAAAATTAATTAGATGTGACATCATCCGGCTGGCTCCACATACAATATTACCTTCCCAACAAACTGGATAAAGATGTGACGCTACATGCCAAACTATACATTTCAATACAACCCTCAACTGTGGATGATTACAATGCTTCTTCACATGAGATAAGGTTATATACTATAAACCTTGCTCAATTGGGCTGTTTATTAAAATGTAAATTCAACACAGAAAGGATTAAAATATTCATGGGTCATTTTCTGACTAAAACACATCTTATACTAAGTTATCTGAACATGAAGTTGACTTACCACGTGTGTTGCTGTAGCATCATCCAGAGTAGTGATGAAACCTCCATTTTTTCTGACTAGATCTTCCATCTGTCCCTGTTCCTCAGGAGGAAACCCAACCAGAACCATTCTCAGGTTGCGGAATACATTTAATTTGTACTTCATCTGTTGAAATGACAATAATGTTAAAACAACATCTACAATATTACATATTAAAACCTCCTGAAACCTTGGCTATTTGTTATGTGGTGAGCAAAAATTATTTTGCACTAAAGTTAACAAGTTAAATCATTCTTTTAGAGTTCACAGAGTACTTAAATTTGACAATTAACATTTGATTTACAATTTTTTTTATTTTACAATAGCAAAAATACTGCTGTACATCATTAACATGAAAACTAAACTAATAGTGGTAAATAGTTTTAAGCATAAACTTTTAATAGAGATCTCATTAACAAAGTAAAATCGCCAATAAATGTGTTTCATTAGGGTCTTGTGCTATTTGTAAATTACTGACAAATTTGTTGACAAGAGCAAAATGAATACAGGAAATTGAACACTACTTGAAGCAATGCTTTCTACACAACATTCTGAGCTATTACATAGATACACAACTCACCATGGCCTCTGTGTCACCTCGAGCACCAACTTCATCCCGATGAGCCCAGGCTGCCTTAACCCATTCCTCCCCCATGACAGGAATGTTGAAGGTTATGGCATACTGATATTTTTCCCCCATTGAAGCATATGCTAAGAGATGGGTTACACTTTCTCGAATTTCATTCTTGATGCTGCCACCCATGTAATGCACAAGCTTTAGCAACCTGGACTGGAAAGAAAAGGCAATAACTTACATTAACAGGCACCAAGATGATTTATTTTTACGTGTACCGATATAAAATTACCATTTCATCTGCTGAATACACACAAAAAAAACTGATCAACTGCTTAAATGCATCTGACTGTGGATTAACATATACATATCTTATGGATATTCTTACTGTCCTAGTTTTATTGTAAGAACAGTGTAGAATACCAAACACTAACCAAGTACTATCTCTTTCCGAGGTTACCCAGTTATTCAGTAACTTGCCTTCCTCACTAATCTACCAATTTAAAAATTTCAAGAAATATATCATCACTTACTGTATTATTCCTGATGATAAAATACATTAACTAATATGTAGTCACCTATTGTACCATAAAAAAAATTGATCACAAAAAAATGACATTTTCATAATAAAATTAAGTTTCACATATACTTCCCAAGTAATTACTCACGCAGCAGCCATTATTTAAAAATTTGCAATAGCGCTTCAATAGTTTAGTGTAGGTGACAATTCCCGCCCACTAACAGGAATACTGGAAACGACTTAGCAGAAAACCTCATTCTGTTTCTTCCAGCTCTTGAGTAAACATTAAAAATTGACAGCAGCTTATGTTCATTGGTTTTTGGTTGTATAACAAGATTCCGTGAAGTATTTTTGCTTAATTTTGAGTGCCCTTCAAGTTTTTTGTTTTAAGTTTGTATGGTGTTTTTACGTTGCATGGAACCATTGGTTATTTAGCAATGGGACCATTGGCTTTACATGATTTCCGAACCACGTCAAGAGTGAACTTCTATCATCAGAAACACACATCTCTCACACCTCAGTGGAATGAAGGTTGTAAGACCAGACTGATTTAAATCTTGCAATGATCCAGATACAGTTTGCAGCGTAGGGAACAGGAGTGTAGTAGGGGGAAAACTTGTGCTGAAAATCTTTATTGGTATGAGAAAAAGTGAAAAGTTCTTAAATTTCACCTAGACAATTAGAAAGGGATAGGAAGAGGAAAGTGGTTTCTAGAACTGAGAGATTGTCATGTAGTCTAAAAATTACTCCTAAAAACAAAATTAGCTTGTCCATGGAGGAAATTTCACTCATTTGCACATTTTTCTTTGGGCTGTATCTCTAAAATTATCACTAATTTGCATTTTTGTAGAGCAACACAGTGTATTCATTAATTACTGCATTTTTACATTAAAATATATGTATACTGAGAGAGAGAGAGAGAGAGAGAGAGAGAGAGAGAGAGAGAGAGAGAGAGAGAGAGAGAGAGAGAGAGAGAGAGAGAGAGAGATTCATTAATTACTTACATTTTTTACGATTTTTACAAAATTAAAGTATTGTATACTGAAGAGAGAGAGAGAGGAGTAGAGAGAGAGAGAGAGAGAGAGAGAGAGAGAGAGAGAGAGAGATAGAGAGAGAGAGAGAGAGAGAGAGATTCATTAATTATGCTTTTTGCATTAAAATATGTATCTGAGAGAGAGAGAGAGAGGAGAGAGAGAGAGAGAGAGAGAGAGAGAGAGAGAGAGAGAGAGAGAATGTATCTCTAAAATTATCACTAATTTGCTTTTTTGTAGAGCAACACAGTGTATTCACTAATTACTGTATTTTTACATTAAAATACAGGCAGCCTTTTTGATGGTAACTCTCTATATGTGGCTGTCTGAGTAGATCGTTCCGACAAGGTAACGATCTGGGGGTGTCTACTAGCCACTCCATCACTTCTGTAATCCAGGGTCTCATGGGCCAAAACAGAGCTATCAGGGTCATGCGGGCGTTATTCGACTCCCTGAACTTCTTCATGACTCAGTCTAGGATCTTGAATGGGGGGGAAGGCATACGTGTCTAGTCCTTCCCAATCCATGAGGAAGGCGTCCACTGCCACTGCTTCCTGGTCTGGGACTGGAGAGCAGTAAACACGTAACCTCTTTGTTCTCTGCGTCGCAAAGAGGTCTATTGACGGTTCTCCCCACAGGTTCCAAAGCCTGCTGCACACCTCGTGATGTAGGGTCCATTCTGTCGTGAGAACCTGTCTTACTCTGCTGAGAAGATCCGCTCTGATATTGTTCTCTCCCTCTATGTAGCGGGTTATCTGAGTTATATTGTTCGCTTTTGCCCACAGCAGGAGATCTTTTGCTGCCTCGTAAAGGGAATCCGAACGAGTGCCTCTCTGTTTCCTGATGTAGGCCAACGCTGTGGTGTTGGTGTCGTCCCACCAACTCAACTGATTGTTCTGGAACAACCTACTAAGTCCACAGCGTAAACCGTAACTGAATCGGGCGCTCTGACAGCTGCCTACTGACTGCGTTCGTTCATGAGGCAAGTTGTCCAAGCATCCGAGCAAGTCACGTGATCTTTGCCTTTTAAAGGGTTATGCCGAGAGACCATACAAATTGTCTATTTGTTTGTCACTGATGCTGGACGGCAAGGTGGTGAATCTCTTAACGAGGCGATGATTCTCTTAAGGCATGTGCCCAATAGGCGAAAGTCAATTGCCCTCTAGAGACCGAGGTCCTTGATGGCAAGACATTCTCATAGTAGATGAATCTCAGCTAAAACGAAAACAACATTAAGTTCCATTGAAGACGAAGGTGGAAAGTGAATGCAATCTACGTCTTCACAGCCGAATCAAGAGAAGGATTCTCAAGGTTCTGAACCTGTACTTATAAAGGACTGAAAACGCTAACAGCCATTTCATTGCTGTAAGGTGAGGGGTTGTAGTTGTAATGAAAGCGGGGCGGTTTCCAGTAATGAAAAACACAGGGAAGTACTTATCATGGGCTGATCATTTGGAAGTAGAGCTGGCAGGTCGGGGAGCAGGCGATGTCTTCCGTATATATCTGTCAATTCGGAGTGAACAATGAACAATTGCACCCCTCCGAATACGAGATATTTTGAAGACAAACTCAGATGTCTGAAGAAAACACTCCGCATTATCGCAATGCGATGCAGCGGGAGACTAGTAAAGACTTCTGTTACCGTGCGGTAAACATAAAGATGAAAGAGTCCAGAATATATATCTCTGTTGAAAATTCTCGCAATATTCAAGGGGATGCAGAAGATGTCATTCATGTATGTGAGAATCCCCGTTAATCAGAGACCTAAGTCCGATATTGTTGGACAGAGAAAAGGTTCGTTAGTCAATCATTGTAGGGGAGAGAGACATAAACCGACCGTGTATCTCGGAGAGCCAGCTGGTACTGGGATGTCTTCAGCAGTCCCTACTCAGTGGTTTTTGCTCACTCGATATCCTGAGTTGCCAGGTAATCCATTCCTCGAAGGAATGCGTTCGGCTAGAATAATCGAGCTGTTTAAAAAAGGGATCTACAGTAGGCCTCGTTAATCACGGGGGATAGGGCCCAGAACCCCCCGTGATAAGTAAATACCCGTGTTATCCTGGTACCCCCCCCTTAAAATTACTTTAAACTGCCTACTTTAATAATTAACCCACCCAAGACCACTATTTCAATGTTTATAACTGCCTACTTTAGTTCAAGCACCAAATATGTCTTCAACTATCACCTTAAACTAAATTCAAGACAGTTCAAAGTTATTCTTTCCCATCTTCAATTTCCCCTTCATCAGATCAGCAAACAAAAGTATAATTACCTAACAATTCCTTTCTATTTTCATGATTTGGCTCTGCACCAAACTAAAAGTACATAGTATATCTATTTCGTGAATGAACATATTTATGATAAAAAAAAACAATTTACTGTAATGATTACAGCACCCAACTATAATATTAATGTATAAACAGCAAAATACAGCAATAAAAATCTATTTTTGTCTTTTGTTTACGTTTAGAATCAGCTGATGCACGTTTATTACCGAAGGAATTATTTTGGAAAACAATTTAGTTGCTAAAAGGAAACTAATTTATTATGGAAAATTATTATTATTTTTAACTTTGTACATAATAGTTTATGATATTATGATACAGTTAATTTCAGTAATTCATCATTTGAGAGACAGAGAGAGAGATAGAGAGAGAGCGCCAGAGAGAGAAGAGAGAGCGAGAGAGAGAATTGAGAGAGAGAGAGGAGAGAGACGAGAGAGAGAGAGAGAGAGACGAGAGAGCAGCGCTTGGGATGAGAGTAACTGTTGAGTAGCTTGAGAGAGCAGCTTGGGACGAGAATACTGTTACTAGCTTAGCTGGAGAATAACAAAATGAAATTTGTATTTTAAATATTTTTATGGTGATAAGAAATGAAACATGGATAGTGATAAGATATTCTTTTGTATACTGTTATAATGTGAAATTCATTGAGTCAACTATAAAAGTTGTATTGAAGCAGTTTCGTAAATCACAGAATAATAGATCAGTAATAAGTGATGAGAGAGAGAGAGAGAGAGAGAGAGAGAGAGAGAGAGAGATTTTGCTATCTACATTCATAGTATTTGAAAATTTTTAAATGAGTGTATCCTAAAAATCCATTTAGTCATGAAAAGAAGAAGAAAACATAGTAATTAGTGAATCTTGGTCTGTGATAAAATTCGAGATTTCGTTAATTTCCCGGGGATATACATAGTATTTGGGCTCCACAAAAAAAGTAAGTAAAGTGATTTATGACAGAATTTAGAGGATACTTACGTAAAAATACATCGGTAGTTTGTAGAACAGTGTCCACTCACATTGTGTAAAAATAGTATGTACCAACGAGACTAGGTTTGGTGACGTCACGGTTGTCATACGTATTTTTTTCGTGAATGCATATACATTTATGAAAAAAATAGTTACTGTACTGCTTAGAGTACCATACTGTAAAATTAATGTAATCACATCAAAATAAAGTAATCATTGCATGCTGTAAACATGTAAAGTGTATTTTTGTCTTTTGAAAAATGCATTCCCCAAGGAATTATTCCTTGAAGAGGCTTTTTATAATAAGATATGCGTTTTATTATGAATATATGACAATAATATATAAAGTAAAAATGGTTTTATTACATTTACGCTTCGTCGCCGATCGCAAACAACAATACGATAATCTATGACAATTATCGTTTGTATGACTGCAGTGTTCAGAGAAGTTGATTAGTTATACCAAAACAATAATGAAGTTCGAATTGAAAAGTAATGTTTTGGTTTTCTAAATGTTATTACTACTGTAATTACACTATTACTATTAACATTTCTAAAAGGTTAAGAATGGCAAAGGTGCTGTTAAGTGTAACTCAATGTTTACATTTCTGCTGGCCGCTCAACTACAGGTTGATGTCAATGATGTGGAATTATTTCATGAATAGGCTACAATATTATGAAGATATGCCAATAATATATAAGGTGAGAATGGTTTTATTACCTTTATTGTCAGTTAATATCATAATGTGAATCTGTTCATGCATTTGCCGATTATCGGAACCGGACGAGGCTTAGCCTACAACGGACAAGCCCTCGATGCTGTGATATAGCCTAGATTGAGAAGTGGTCTGAGGAAAAACCCGTGATTAACTGAATCCGTGATTGCTGATCCGTGACTAAGCGAGGCCCCACTGTATTATGCTCGAGCAATTATATTAAACGAAAACGGATTTCGGTAAATACAAAAAACTGAGGTTGTTGTTGTCGTGACCATACCATAGGTATCTTAAAAATCGAAACTGGTTACTCCTGGGAAGATGCAGACAGTCCGAGTTGCAGTTATATTAGGATACTAGCCGTCTCGGTCACAAACTGTAGAATTAACTACAGTATGCGACTAACCCCCCGGACAATTCAACTACTTAACAGAATCATGTCTCGAGGGTAATATACGTCGTGTATTTGTAGGTTTCTTTACAACGACTTCCTTCCTAAATTCTTTTCCCTAGAGGAATGAGAATAAGGATTGGAAATCTACACCCTTCCTTCTCTAGTCAAGAGAGTGCAGGAGAAGTCTTCCCCTAAGGAAAGCTTCAATAGTGAAAACAGAAAACCCGAAGACGAAAGTTCAAGCCAAACTGGATGTTCGCGTTCATTCTTCTGTATTCCAGGGTTGGTCGTCTACTGAGAGATATCCTTACTTCAGTAGCAGTTCTTCTTACAAACGCTAGAAATTCCAGGAATTCGAGCATTTGGCGAGGTTCCCGATTATCGTAAAAACAATTATCGGGGATTTCGATATAAAGTCCTGCGTGGCCTTTTGGGCTAAGGCAGAAGAGACCTCATTCTTGAAGGAGGAAGACTTCTGGGGGTCTACCCTTCATAAACTGCGAGGGCAGGCTCCGAGGTACAGCCTGCTGAAAATCATTCGGATATAAGTCCGCCAATACCGCAAGTAATCTTTTCAGATCCGCCGCATGAAGAGTTTCTTGCGTCTCCTCTGAGATCTCTTCCAAAGGATTGGCGATTTCCGATGTCGAACGAGTGGGGGAATCCTGCTTGCGTGCGTCATGCATGTGTCCAGCATGCTGCGAGGGAGCGTCACGATCCTTGTCACCTACCGTCACGCGTCCAGCTTGCTGCGAGGGAGCGTCTATGAGCGCTGCAACTGCAGCGAGTCCGCGTCTTGCTGGCTGTTAGCGTCTCTCTGTCCTAACTCCGGTCTTATCCTATTCCTGGGTCTGTTGACGTCCTTAGGTTCCTTCTTGCGTGCTTCCTCTCTTAGTCCTTGCGATTTGTAAACGTCAAACAGACGTAATGGACTGCTGAAGCTCTGACAAGCACGCTGCTTGCGATGCCTCTTGCTGCTGGGGAACAACTGGAGATGGCACTGCATGTATGTCTACAGCTTCAGAGACTCTAGCTGGGGTCTTCTGGCGCAGAGGTGGTGACGCCCCTTGCGACAGCTCCCAATCTGGGGGAGGGGGAGAAGCGTGAACTGACGTAATGTGCACATCTTCCTCCGAAGAGCTATGCATCCTACACCTCTGTTTAGGCGCGGACGCATTGTCCTCTTCCGACAGGAATCTCTCTAGAGAGCTCCAATTGCTACAAGAGGGTTGCTGGAACATAAAGGGGGACATGCGTCTCTTGAGAGGTCTAGATTCTTGAGGTTGTCGCCAACCACATCTGGGTCTTACGTCGTCCGAGGATGACGAACACTTCCTCATCTCGCCTTTCCTGCGGCGAGGGGGAGCGTCCTGGGATGTGTCAACAGGATCGCTCGAGGGGACATCCGCTCGCTGTTCAACATCTCTCACCTCCCTTAGCCTGTCGATGTTCCTTCTCCCAGGGGTTGGGGAGCATGGAAGAGGTCTAGGGCTAGGAGCATGACAGACACGAACGGACGCACCCTCCAATGCACTAGCACTGTCCCCAAACTTGCGCTGCAAACCACGCACTGCCCCCCACACCACTTCCTTATCTGAAGTAAGGGATTGCACTTTCACACCCAAGGCAGAAATAGCAGCCATGATATCTTTCATAGTAGGCTCACTTACCTCCGACTCCAAAGGTGGATCTGGTACTACTACCTTAGGGCTAGGATCAGAAATATTAGTGTTAGACAAGTTAGAAAGGACTTGACTATCAGAAGATCTAGTTGACAGAACACTCGAAGATCTAGCTCTCCTAATTATGTCCTCCAATCTCCTCACATAACAATCATATTCTCTCCACTCTCTCTCCGACAACCTCTCACACTCATTACATCTGCTATCAAATGTACACACATGTCCTCTGCAATTCTTACATACTGTGTGGGGATCAAGAGCAGCTTTTGGGAGCCGGGTCTTGCACCCCTTCACACACATTCTAACAACAGTCAGCCATCTTGAAAATTCAGAAAACAAGTTAAATAGTCCAAGTCGGAAACCAAACAAAAGTCTATCTTATCCCATGTGAAAAAGAAAAGGAACAAAATCCAATATCAGAATTATGCGAATTAGCTTATTTAAATGCAAATGAGGTAATAAATGATATTGTAATGATACAATTAAGTTTGTTCATACTTACCTGGCAGAATATATATATAAGCTGTGATTTTTCCTTTTTTTTAATCCGACAGAAATTTAAACACTTACCGCACACACGCAGTTGGGAGTCAGGTGGTTAGTACCCATTCCCGCCGCTGGGAGGCGGGTATCAGGAATCATTCCCATTTTCTATTCATAATTTTTTATTTCCACTGTCTCCTGAGGGGAGGTGGGTGGGTACTTGATTATATATATCTGCCAGGTAAGTATGAACAAACTTAATTGTATCATTACAATATCATTTTGTTCATGAAACTTACCTGTCAGATATATATAGCTGAATCCCACCTTTGGTGGTGGGAGTAGACAGAATAGAAGATTTTAGGAAACATATATATGCAGATAATTGATATCTTGATTCCTTACCTGTTAGCATAGCTGACTTCGTGGTTACTGCCGCGTAAAGTCTGCTTGGTGCTACTAGAGTTTGCCAGCGAGGTAGAAGACCTATATAGCTGGTGGGCACATCCAGATGATCTGTCAACAGGGGCGAGACCACGACGTGACTAGACCATTGAACCATACAAATGAGGCAACGAAGTAAAAACCAAACCACCTGGCGTAGCCTACAAAAGTAATCCCACATAGACTAAGCTAATGGAAGGGAGATCCGCCGCAGGCGGTCAAAACCCCACAACCAACAACAACAAGTTAAAAACTCCCCTAAACCATTAAAGGATAGGATGAGCGCTACCTCCTAGCCCGCCCCCCAAAACAGTGTCTGCAGCGACGTATGGTACCCGAAGCGAGTAACAATTTTCGTATGTTGCTTTCACCTCCTCCGCAGGTAGTGTGAAGCGAACACCGAATTGCTTCGCCAATAAGTGGCGCCCAAAATATCTTTGATTGCCATATTTTTGTGAAAAGCCACCGAAGTAGCAATGAGCCCTCAACTCGTGGGCTTTCACTTTCAGAAGCTCCATGTCACTTTCACTACACTTTTCATGGGTTCTTTCCTTAACCGTACTTCTTAAGAAGAACGCCAGTGCATTCTTCGACATCGGAAGATCTGGTTTTTTCACAGAGCACCACAAGTTCTCCGAAGAACCTCTGCATGCTCTGGTTCTCTGCAAATAAAACTTGAGAGCCCTGACAGGACACAGGACTCTCTCAGCTTCAGTCCCACTAGCTCCGACAACCCCTTGATCTCGAACGTCCTCGGCCAAGGGGTGGGTTGGAAGGGTTCTCGTTCTTTGTTTCTAAGAACGTAGGACTTAAGGAACAAACTGCACTATGATCCTTGAACCCAATATGCTTGCTTATGACTTGAATTTCGCTACTCTTCGCCGTCGCCAGAGCGGTTAGGAAAATGGTCTTCTTAGTAAGATTCATAAGCGAGGCTAAATGGAGCGGTTCAAATTGACTCGACATGAGAAACTTCAGTACCACGTCTAAGTCCACGATGGTACTTTAGGTTGGAGAACTTTCACAGTCTCAAATGATCTAATGAGATCATGAATGTCTCTATTATTCGCTAAGTCGAGCCTCTATGTCTGAAGACCACAGAAAGCACGCTTCTGTAGCCTTTAATCGTGGGAACGGCTAGTTTCGCTTCTTCCTAAGGTGAAGAAGGAAATCTGCTATCTGCTCACAAGAGGTTGAGGTGGAGGAAATGCCCTTCCTTCTGCACCAACTTCTAAAGACAGCCCACTTTGATTGGTAAACTGCGATTGAGGAGGGCCTCCTTGCGGTGGCAATCGCCGTTGCCACAGGTCTTGAAAAACCCCTCGCCTCTGGCCAACCTTCTTGATAGTCTGAACGCAGTCAGACTCAGAGCGGGGATTTGGTTTTTGGTGGTACCTACCTCTCGAAGTGGGGCTGTCTGAGTAGATCTTCCTTAGGGGCAGAGTCCTCGGAAAAGTCTACTAGGAAGGACATCACCTCCGTGAACCAGTTCGGGCCGCTGGCCAGAAGGGGGCGATGAGGGTCATTCTCGCTCCTTCTGATGCAGCGAACTTCCTCATTACTTCCCCGAGGATTTTGAATGGGGGAAAAGCGTAAATGTCTAGTCCCGACCAATTCACAGTAGGGCGTCTACTGCCACTGCTCCCGGGTCCAGAACTGGGGAGCAATACAGCGGAAGTCTCTCGTTTCGGGAAGTTGCGAAAAAACGTCCACATGAGGACGTCACCACAGCTTCCATAAGAGGCTGGCATACTTCCTGATGAAAGGGGGGGGTCCATTCCGTCGGCAGAAGCTGTCCTTGCCGGACTGAGAAGGTCCGCTCGCACGTTTTTTCCACGCCTGACACAAACCTTGTCAGAATCGTGACGTTTTGCGACTTCACCCAAAATCAGGATATTCCTCGCGATGACGAACAGAGAATGAGAGTGAGTTCCCCCCTGTTTCCTGAGGTATGCCAAGGCTGTGGTGTTGTCCGAGTTTATCTGAACCACTTTGCTGGAGACTTCCTCCTCGAAGAACCTTAGAGCAAGGTAAACCGCTGAGAGTTCTTTCTTTTTAGATTGATGTGCCAGGACACCTGTTCCCCTCTCCAGGTGCCTGACACTTCTCTCCCTCCCAGTGTTGCTACCCCAACCCCAAACCCGTGAGGGGACGCCCGTCGGAGAACAACACTAGGTCGGGGTTCCGAAGCTTGAGCGAAAAGTCCTTCCGCAAGCTTCTTTGGATCCAACCACCATTTGAGGTGCTTTTTCACTTCTTCCGTCAAAAACAAGACCTCTTCCTAGATCCTGTTTGCGTGACCAATTGCTGAGAGGAAGAACTGAAGTGGTCGGAGATGCAACCTTCCCAGAGAAACAAACTTCTCCAGTGGAAATGGTCCCCCCCCCCCCCCCCCCAGCCCCAGACTCATCCATTCCCTCCCGAGCATGTTTTCCTTCCCTAGAAAGGCCGACACTTTGTCCAGGCATTGAAGTTGTCGCCCCTGGGACGGAAAAGCCCGAAAAGCCACTGAGTCCATCTGAATCCCCAGATAGACTAAGGATTGAGAAGGAGTCAGATGCGACTTCTCGAGATTCACCAGAAGTCCCAGGACTTCGCTAACGACAGAGTCGTGTGAAGGTCCTTCGACACCCGTCTTGCGATGAGGCTCGAATAAAGCCAGTCGTCTAGTAGAGAGAGATTCCTTATTTCCGCAAGATGGAGCCACCTCGCAACGTTCTTCATAAGAACGGTGAACACCATCGCGCCGTGCTGAGACCGAAGCAGAGTGCCCTGAATTGGAAAATCTTTCCCTTTCAGGACAAAACCGCAGGTATTTCCTTGATCGGGTATGGATGGGGACGTGAAAGTATGCGTCCTGAAGGTCTAACGAGACCATCCAATCCTCCCCCGGTCTTAAAGCTGCAAGCACGGATTGAGGTGTCTCCATCTTGAACTTCTGCTTGGTAAACAAGCGATTTAGACTGCTGACATCCAGAACGGGGCGCCACCCCCCTGACTGCTTCGGCACTAGGAACAGACTGGTTGTAAAAAAAACCCCGGAGAACTCCGGTCGAAGACCTGTTCCACTGCCTGCTTCTCGATCATTTGATCTAGTTAGAGCGTGAAGCACTTTTCTAATTCGCTTTTCTCCCTGATACGACGGAGACAAATCCTTTGGTGTCGAAGACAGCTGGGGGTAACATCAGGAAAGGAATTCTGTACCCCTTCTTGACGATGTCCAGAGACCAAGCGTCGGCACCTCTCTCTTCCCAAGCTTTCGCGAAATGTAGAAGCCTGGCTCCTACCGGTGTCTGAAGGACTTCCCTCTCACTTCTTGCTCTTGGAAGGAGCGGGAGTCTTGCCTCTGAAAGAGCCTCTTCCTCGAGGGGCTGGCTTCGAGGAAGAAGCGGATCAAAGGGCTTCGACTTCTTCAAAGCAGAGGACCCAGAAGACGAAGAAGTAGTAGCTTCCTAGAAGACGTGCCAGAGGTCTTGAGTTGCTTTCTCCTGGAGACTGGCAGCTATGTTCCTTTACCAATAGACTTGGGGGGAAGGAGATGTTCTGAGAAAGGAGCGAAAAGAAGATCCGCTTTTTTGGTCTTTTTTTTTTTATGCTGGTGAGACCGACTTTGCAGTAAAATTGCAAAAAAAAGTGCTCTTTTTCTTAAGCAGTCCCGTGCTGAAAATGAGCAGCCAATTCCTCAGAACCATCCCTGACGGCCTTGTCCATGCAAGACATACACTGGACCAGCTCCCCCAGACTGATGGAATCAGAACTCCTGACCTGGCATCCAATACTCCCCCCACCCAGGCACCAGTCAAGAAAATTAAAGACCTCTAGTGTCCTGAAGAGGCCTTTAAGGTGAAAGTCTAACTCGCTATGTGTCCACGAGACCTTCGAGGAAGACAAAAAAAGATCTTCTGGTGGCGTCTACAATGCTACCAAAGTCTCCTTGAGCTGAGGCTGGAAGCTTAACTCCGACGTTTTCTCCCGTCTCATACCACATACCAGCTTTTGCCACCGAGTCTTGAAGGTGGTAAGCGAAAGAAGTCTTGCCTGAAGCTTTCCTCTTTTCCATCCAATCATGGACCTTTCTAAAAGCTTGCTTCGTAGAAAGCGACTTCTTCATTCTCACAAAGCCCGAGATCTTAGCAGCTTTGGAAGACGAAAAACTGAGAGGGAGGAGTACGTGGAGCTTCAGGTTGGAAAGTGTCTGCAAAGACTGACTGAAGTAAACGAGTCAAAACCTTGTAGGTCCGTCGAAAACTGGAGCCAACTGATGTTCTTCGTTCCAACATTCGACGAAAGCGTCACTAACTTCCTCTTCAGACACTGGAGAAGTCGGAGGAAGTAAAGAAGAGTCCCGAGCTTTCTCAAAGAGAAAGAACGGCGAACAGGAAGAGTTCCCGCCTCCGCTTGTGCTTGCGGAAGTGGAAAACTGACGTCCGTAGGCGCCGCGTTTGGCGTCCGAAGCCAATCTACTGGCGCCGACAGAAGCGCGCTCAAACGCCGCAGGTGTACACCTGGCGTCCACTTGTGCGCGCTGAGCGTCCACTGGTGCGCGCCGAGCGTCCACTGATGCGCCGCGAGCGTCCAACTGGTGCGCGCCGAGCGTCCACTAAAACTCGCTGAGCGTCCACTGGCGCTCGCGAAACTTGCACCGAGTCACGTTCGGCGTCCACTAAAGCGCTTTTTGCTTTGACTTTCACAGAAGCGCGCTCGGCATCTAAAGAAACTCGCTTCTTATCCACAAGTTTCGTAGCAGCGGAAACAACCGCTTCACGAGAGCGAGAAACAGAATTTCTCGCCTCCTCTAGAAAGTTGCTGGGGAGCAGAACGAACTCTAGAGGGAGACTCAAACGGAGAGAGAGACGAGCGAGGAGAGGGAGAGGGAGAACGCCTCGACCTCTTCACAGGAAGATTGTCATCCTTCTTACGTGCGACGTGGAACAGTCTCTCTCGAAGGAAAAACATCTCGAAGTTGCTGCTGAAGAGACTGGAGAATCTTGCTTGTAGGTGAAGCCTCCTTTTCTGGGGAGGGGCTGATCCTGTGAGCAGGAGAGTGGCGAGGGGACGCCCTTCTTGCTACTACCCAGGAACCGCCGCTTCACGCACTAGAGCGACTGCGGCGCTCGAAAGAAACATCTAGGGAAGACTCCGCCTCCGAATAATCCTTACGCTTCTTTCTGCGGAGGAAAAAAAGCAGCAAAACGCACTATCAGGCGACGACCAGCAAAGTTCCGGAGAACAACTTGGACGTGAAGAGTCCCGAACGCGAGCGTCCTTTTCAGCGGACGTGGAATGCGGTATGAGAGCTCCACCCTTGCGCGGGGAGGAAGCTTCAGAAGAAGAAAACGCCCCCACTCCTTGAGAAGACGTGCACGCGCACGCTCCTTGGCAGTTGGGTATGTTTCGTCAGAAGCTAGCGAAGGCACGCCAGATCGGTGGGGGTTCCTCGTAACCCCTCCTTCGACTTTCGAACATGCTCTCTCCCCGTAATCTGGGAGTCAAGCAGAGGTTCTAGGGTCTAGAGGCGGAAATGAGGGACGATCTGACGCCACCCCTTTCCACTACAAAACGGGCACTTTTCACTGCACTTCTCTTCACTTTTGCTCTCCAGAGCTAACACTTTTGATTCTAAGTTACGAATCGATTCAAGAATTAGCGATAATGTATTACCTTACTACCGACACTGTCTCAGGGGCCGGAGGCAACACTACAGGGTAGGAGCATAATCTACAGAAGGAGGGTTAGCAGGAGAATAATTTAAATCTTCGCCTACCTGAAACACTCCTGGAGGGGAAGACTCCTTAACCTATCTCGCTCAAGTTTTCTTAAGATAGGTTTCATACGCCTTCCATTCCGACTCTGTTAGTCTTTCACACTCCTTACAACGACTTTCAAACGTACATTCATTCCCCCTGCAAACTTTACAAACAGAATGTGGGTCTACTGAAGCTTTCAGTAGCCTACCTCTACATTCAGACATGGAACAAAATCTAGCGCTAGCAGAAACTAGGACCCTGACATCTTGATCAAAGAAAAAATCAATACCAAATTCAAATCAAACCAAAGTCAACGTGTGCCAAGCCACCGATTCCAATTCAGATACCAAAGAAAACCAAAAAGGGATACTAAAGTAGTAGTAAGTTTCCAAAATCTGGACGGAGGTGCTGCAAACAGGTGGTTTCCAGCACCGGCGACAGAAAAATTATGAATAGAAAATGGGAATGATTCCTGATACCCGCCTCCCAGCGGCGGGGGGAATGGGTACTAACCACCTGACTCCCACTGCGTGTGTCGTAAGTGTTTAAATTTCTGTCGGATTCGGAAAAAATACAGCTATATATATATCTGACAGGTAAGTTTCATGAAACAAATTCCTTTTTAAGTATCACTTATGACAATGACCTAAAATTAGATTTGTGGGCAATAGGTGCCTTGGGAGTCATAAATTTATCAAATCTCTTTCTTCCATTATCACATATTTCTTTCTAGCAATTTTGTCCCTGCATTATATTTACACAAGTCACATATAATATTAACTATTGCTTAATAGTAACATAAACGAAGAACATACGTGGTGTATGGTCAGAGTCCATCAAATGTTACATTAAATCAACATCAGTCATAAGTTCATCCTCTTCCTGTGATAATATGCTCCGATGATTAACATTATTACAATCTGCTCCAGCTTGACAACCACAGAACATTAAACGTGACATTTGAACACCCGCACAACTACATCTGCTGGTAGAATATGCATGCATGGAGGAACAAGCACACTTTGATCATTCAGAGAATTTCAATTAGAACAGGTGATATATCCTCTGGTAACATGACTGGGAAGAGCTCACTTTCCCCAAACCTCAAGGAGCCTGGCCCCACTGAGGCACGAAAGACTTCTCGTTCACTTCTTCGGTTGAGACTTGGCAATGGAGTGCTTCTTGCCGGACTTTGAACAGAAGAGCAAGTTGGAGCGGGGTCTCTTCGCACTAAGGAGTGGAGAAACGAACTTTGGACGAAAGGGCGCTGACGAAAGAAGGCTTTGAACGTGACGAGGAGGTCCTGAGTCAACTTCTCAGAAGTTGACTCAGGACCTCCTCGTCACGTTCAAAGCCTTCTTTCGCATCGCGCCCTTTCGTCCAAAGTTCGTCTCTCCACTCCTTAGTGCGAAGAGACCCCGCTCCAACTTGCTCTTCTGTTCAAAGTCCGGCAAGAAGCACATTATTACAATCTGCTCCAGCTTGACAACCACAGAACATTGAACGTGACATTTGAACACCCGCACAACTACATCTGCTGGTAGAATATGCATGCATGGAGGAACAAGCACACTTTGATCATTCAGAGAATTTCAATTAGAACAGGTGATATATCCTCTGGTAACATGACTGGGAAGAGCTCACTTTCCCCAAACCTCAAGGAGCCTGGCCCCACTGAGTCACGAAAGACTTCTCGTTCACTTCTTCGGTTGAGACTTGGCAATGGAGTGCTTCTTGCCGGACTTTGAACAGAAGAGCAAGTTGGAGCGGGGTCTCTTCGCACTAAGGAGTGGAGAAACGAACTTTGGACGAAAGGGCGCTGACGAAAGAAGGCTTTGAACGTGACGAGGAGGTCCTGAGTCAACTTCTCAGAAGGTCTGCAGCTATCTGCTCTAACATGGCCTGTGGGAAGATACGGGAGGGGTCCAGAAGTGTGAAAAGCAAAGCTGCCTTCTACGAGACCATAACTCCCTTTGACACAAGAGAACACCAAAGGTCCCTCTTCTTCAGAAGTCCAAAGGTGAAGAGCGATGCAAGCTCCGCCACGCTGTCTTGGATGGCCTTATCCATGCACAGAAGCACTCAGAAGGTCTGTTGAGAACAGAGTCAACCATCTCTGTGGTGTTCTCGATCTTCTTGGCGAGAGCACCCACCATCCAGTCGAGGAAGCTGCACACCTCAAACAAGTTCTTGACGAGATGGTCCAGCTCCATCGAGCAGAAAACTCTGTCTGAGGCAAAAGGCTGCACGGCGAAAAGAGTCAATGAGACTAGAGAAGTCTCCTTGGGAGGAGGCAGTGACTCCCATGGAGGGGCTTTTTCCCGTGTCGTAAGGTCTATGGTACCTCTTGATAAGGTGTGAGAGAGGATAAGCGAACATCACCTTCCATTGTTCGCTCTTGATCGAGTGCCACTCCTTGACAACCTTCAGAGCCTTCCTGGAAGAGGTGGAAAGGACCATCTTGGGAAGGAAGCGTTCCTGCTGACTCTTCGACACCAGGAACGAGGAGGCAAGAGACGCCTGAGTAGAAGTGAAGAACCCTGGATAGCTCTCCAAAAGAAAACGAAGTAAGGCCTTGTAAGCAGTCAACTGAGCCAGATCTTGACCCTCATCATCCTTGTCCTCCAAAGAAACTGGTGAAAGGTCATAGGCCATCTTAGAATGAACTACTGCCAGAGGTACTTTCTTGAAGTAACTTAGGATCTCTGCTAGCTGGCACTTCAGCGGTGCAAGAAAAGGGTCATTTGATTCTGCAAGTAAGGTCTGCTGTTGCCGATGGGCTATGTGTATTGAAGCAGAAGGGGTCGTGTGTTGCAGCTCCAAAGAAGGGGCAGGTCCAGGTAGAACAGATGCAGAAGCAGACAGTGCAAAAGCGGGAGCAGTCATCAAGGGAGCAAGAGCAGGCGCGGAAGCCAGTAGTGGGTGGGTGGTTGCTGGAGATGGGAGCATGCCCGAGACAAGGCTCTTGGGAGTGGGAGTGTCGCATCTATCCAGACGGTCAGGTGATGAGTGCCTAGCACGGAGTTTCTGATGTTTGGAGTCCTTGGGAGATAGCAGTGCAGGTGAGTCCCACGGATGCGAAGGTAACTGTACCAGTGCAAACACCAAAGGGTCAACCCCATATCTACATGCAGGAAGGGCGAGGTCATAAGAGTCCTAATGCTGCTTGACTGGCACCGGGGTCTCCTGAGCCAAATCACGTACAAGCCTTTTCAATGGCCTAGAAGCATTCCCGTAGTGTCTACGACACCCGAGATCAGACTCCTGAGTCGGAACTGGATGATAATAAGTGGAGCACATCCACTGACATGCCTGCTAACTGCAGTCAGTCATATCCTGGGACTTTACAACAGCACCGACAGAGGGGGTGGTACCCTGTGGGCAAACCCCATCAGCCTCCCTTGGACCTCCAGTATGTCTTCTTCCAGATGCAGGAGAATGGAACAGTGACCTTTATCTAGGAGAGCCGACGAGATGGGCAACCACCTCCTCCACTGACAGTTCACTTTGCACTTAATCACTGCTCACTTTTTCCACTTTGTCCATGAGGACTCTAAGAGACGACCACAACTCTGCAACACTCTTCTGCTTTCTTCTATACTCAACCAACACTAATTGTCCCATTTGCTCACTGGTACTTGGCTCACATTTATTCACTTTCAACCACTCACTCATCACATTCCCCAGAACATAGTGTCGCACACTAGAGAACCCATACAACTGAATCCCCTCTTTAACTAGTTTCCCGAACTGTTAACTTTTCGTTTACACACACTCGCCACATGACCATCCATTCCCCATTCTACACATTTCGCTCGTGGTTCTCTACACATCCTTGCATAATGTCCAATCTTCCTGCAGTTGCCGCAAACTACATTCACACAGGTATACTGACATCCACACGCTATGTGCCCTATCTGTCCACACCTTTAACACTTAATATCCCTATCTTTCTTACACTTGCTCACTAAATGGCCCATTTGGCCACACCCGAAGCATGCTCCACCAACACTCATTCTTCTTGTGTCCTGGCTTCCCTGATCTATAACAATGCTGCTCTCGTTCACAACTAACTGATCCTAATCTTCCAACACTTGGACTCTGAGCTCTCTTACGTCTTACTATACCTACATTACTTGCTCTCACACTCCTATCAACCACTCGCTCTGCCATTCGCCTTGGCCCTTCTAAAACTGCCTCCCTATAACTCTTAAACTCTGGTATACCCTTAGCTACTTCAGTCCTAACACTAACACTTCTACTCTCTTTCATACACCTATCTTAACACATAACCCTCTACTATTTCTGAAATGTCATTCCACGTCAACCTTTCATTCGTCCATCTCATTTTCTCCTTACGTTTTAGATTTATAAACTCATACACTCTTAGGCACAGTCGCCAACAACTTCCTCACTAACTCTTTACACTCATTTATCCTTTCATCCCCAAACTTTTTCCTAGCTAATGTTTCCAACCTGCACACATACAATGACAATGACTCCCCACCATTCATTCTTGCGTCTTCAAAATCACGTTTTCTCCTATATCTAACACTACTCCTTATCCTCTTCACCTGTTCCACAATCCTGGCTTTCACATTCCCTACACTCATCATTACCCCATACATACTCAACAAAAATCCCGTCAAGAAGTTACCTAACTCTCTTGCCCAGACTCTTGTTATCTCCATACTTAGCCACACACTACTTCTCATATTCCTTAAAGTCCCCTATGTCTCTACTACCATATTCCTCATATTGTGCACATCATGGTACCTCTCTCATATACACAGCCTTTCGTACTTCCTGCTCATTCTCACTCTCACTTTCGCGACTTCCATTCTAATCCCTTTTAAAGTCTTCCGAATATATACAATGAATCAACTTCCGTACTAACATCCATGCTCTTGATTACGCTCCTCTTACCCTTCTTTCTACCTACCTGTTTCCACTCACCGCTATCTAAATCACTCTCAGCCCTTTCCCCGACATATTCAGTCCTAGTCTCATTCTGCCCGTCATCCTTACTAACCTTCTTTCCCTTAGTCTTCTTCTTTTCCTCAGCCCCCTTCTTACTCTTGTCCTCAGGTTTATCCTTACCCTGTGTCTTCCCCTACTTTCACTTACTTATCACACCCAACTTACCTTCATCACTCATACTCTCATCCACTTGTTCTTTCACTTTCTTAATTGCTCCTGGCCTGTCACAAGACACAGTAGGCCTACCTCCTACCGCTCCCTCTCCCATGAATCCCTTCATCATCTCCTGCACTGCATTTATCATTACTCCAAATTTTTCGTCCATTTTCTCAACCATTCTCTCTTCCGCTCCTTTCACCTCTTCTTTCATTTCCACTTTTGCACTCGTTAGCATTCCTCTCATTTCCTCTAACTTGCTCTTCAGCTCCTCACACTCTACCCTCAACCTCTCATACTCTACTTCCAATCGTCCTCTCACTTCTCTCTCCAAACTCAACTCCTCCTTCAGCCTCTCCACTTCAGTCAAACCTTCCATACTCATTTTCTTCGCCAATCATACAACCCACCACACAAACTGTCCTGCAGCTGCCACACCAGCAGCCCCACGTTGGGTGCCAATAAATAATGTGGCGGGATTACACAAGCTAAAAAACAAAAAACTCTAAATACAAACACATGAACTCACCTCAGACTCAGGGTAAGCAGCTGCGCCGCTGTCTGCTAGATATACTATAGCTAGGCTAGGCTAGAATAGTCATTGTAACTCAACACACAAATAACCGAACAAGGACAACAACCACACACCAACTCAATAACTATACAACAAAAGACCACTGCACAACAATCACTATCAGCACCAAAAACCAATAACACAACAAGTCAACACACCGCCCACAACACCAAGGAACCACAACAACAACACTCAACTCTACCAACTCATCTACAACACAACAAACTCACAAGCACAACAAATTGAACAACACAGGCACAATGCAACAGCTTCTAAAAACACAAAATAGCTGACCATCAATAATGCTGCTCCCAAAACTGACTAACCAGCACCAGCTCTCCTCACAGACACGCTCACTTCTCCCCACTCTCGTAACCGACACTTGCCACCGAAATACACAGCAATCACCACAACAGACACACAAACTCTCTCTCTCTCACGCAACCCTCGGAGATGCTGTCAGATATAAACTACCATCATAACTCCTCCATAACTACAGTGGTCCCCCTGTATTTGCGGGGGATCCATACCAGAACCCCTGCAAATAGTTGGAACCACTATATAACACTTAAAATGGCCTATTTTGTTAGTTGAACGCTCAAGAAAAACCCACAAATCATTTTTATATCTGGCTGTTTTAAGTTTTATCACAAAAAGTGTATTAGCCCTCTAATGCCGAAGGGGTATAATAAAAATCGTCTCCCATATGCCGGGGGGGTCTCGGAGTGAGCGCCGAAGTGGAAAGAATATTTTTTTCAAAAAATCACAGCGCGCTTAGTTTTCAAGATTGAGAGTTCATTTTTGGCTCCTTTTTTTGTCATTGCCTGAAGTTTAGTATGCAACCATCAGAAATGAAAAAAATATCATTATCATATATAAATAATGCGATATATGATAGCACAAAAATAAAATTTCATATATAATTGTATTCAAATCACGCTGTGAGTAAAACGGTTAAAGCTAACGAGGTAATCTTTTTTTGTTGTATTGTACAGTAAATTGCGATCATTGTAAAACGATCAAAGCAACACAGAGAAAATATTATCACAAAATGATGCATGAATTCGTAACGCACGGACGTAAAAAATGTTTTTTCAAAAATTCACCATAAATCAAAATATTGTTCTAGAGACTTCCAATTTATTTCAAAATTAAGATAAATGATTGAATATTACTATACTGTAAGAGTTTTAGCTTACAATTGCAGTTTTCGACCATTTCGGATGAGTTAAAGTTGACCGAATGTCAATTTTTTTTTATATTATTTTATATGCAAATATTTCAAAAATGAGAAAAGCTACAACCTTAAATTATTTTTTGATTCATTCTAAAAGAAATTGTGCACATTTTTATATATAAAACTCTATGAAACACCTAATATGAAACGGAGCAAATATTACAAGAATGCGATGTACACATTTAGGAGATTTGCGGCGGAGAATCCGCGCGGAGGGAAGGAAAGTTTTTTTAAAAATTCACCATAAATCGAAATATTGTGCTAGAGACTTCGAATTTGTTTCAAAATAAAGATAAATGACTGAATATTACTAGACTGTAAGAGTTTTAGCTTACAATTGCGTTTTTTGACCATTTCGGTAGAGTCAAAGTTGGACCAATCGTGGTTTTTTTTTCTATTTATCGTGATCATATGCAAATATTTCAAAAAATGAGAAAAGCTACAACCTTCAATTATTTTTTTTTGGTATTCTACATGAAATTGCGCACATTTTCATATATAAAACTTTATGCAATGGCTAATTTAAAATGGTGCAAACATTACAACAATTGGATGAAAAAATTTAGGCTTTTTTTTAGGAAGTTACCGCACAGACGTAAGGAAAATGTTTTTTTCATAAATTCACCATAAATCAAAATATTGTGCTAGAGACTTCCAATTCATTGCAAAACAAAGGTAAATTTGAATATTACTAGAATGTAAGAGTTCTAGCTTAAAATTCCGTTTTTCAACCATTTCGGTAGAGTCAAAGTTGACCGAAGGTTGAAATTTTGGGACTTATCAATATTTATATGAAAATATTTCAAAACTGATAAAAGCTACAACCATGGATTGTTTTTTGTTGTATTCTACATAAAATTGCGCACATTTCCATATACAGTAAGTCCTCGGGTTACGCCGGTCTCGACTTACGATGTTTCGTGGTTACGAACGCGCCCCCATAAAAATATAAAAATAATATTTTGCGTCGTTCCGTCTTACGCGGTTTAGCGTCGTAAGCGACGTAAACAAACGCGAACTAGTTCCGGCGCACGCGGAGGAATACGCTTGTGGGGAGAGGACGGCGTCGCTTCGCTACGCTCATTCCTCGCCCATACGCCATTTTGGTTGTTTACACTGCCTCTCTCTCCCTCGTGTTGTATCGTTTTTGTAACTTTTTGCTCTTTGTTATGGCTCCCAAGCGCAAGGCGGACTCTTCTGATGGTAGTGCATCGAAGAAAAGAAAGGCCATCACCATGGAAATTAAAGTGGACATTATAAAGCGATCTGAGAAGGGAGAAACGCCAACAAACATTGGGCGCTCGCTTGGCCTTAGCCGTTCGACCGTTGCTACCATTATCAAAGATAAAGAGCGCATCGTTGAACATGTGAAAGGATCTGCTCCTATGAAAGCGACAGTGATAACTAAGCAGCGTAGGGTCTAATAATTGAAACTGGAAAGGTTATTGGTGCTTTGGTTGGAAGACCAAAATCAACGGCGTATCCCAGTCAGCCTTATGGTGATTCAGGAGAAGGCGAAAAGATTGTTTGAAGCGTTGAAAAAAGAAAAGGGGGAGGGAAGTGAAAGTGAAGAGTTTGTGGCTAGTAGGGGCTTGGTTTATGCGATTTAAGGCTCGGGCCAATTACCATAACCTTAAAGTGCAAGGTGAAGCTGCGAGTGGGGATGAGAAAGCAGCATGTGAATTTCCTAAAGCGTTGTCTGAGATAATTAAGGAGGGGGTTATTCTGCTCAGCAAGTGTTTAACATAGACGAGACAGGTTTGTTTTGGAAGCGTATGCCTAACCGCACTTACATCGCCAAGGAGGAGAAGTCAGCACCCGCTCATAAAGCCAGCAAGGAGAGGACTAACTTTACTTCTTGGGGGTAATGCTGCTGGCGACTTCAAACTGAAGCCCTTGTTGGTGTATCAGGCTGAAAATCCAAGGGCACTCAAGGGCATTTGGAAGGGTCAACTACCAGTAATTTGTTAGTCCAACAAGAAGGCATGGCATGGGTGACACTTGCAGTGTTTGAGGACTGGTTCATAAACCATTTTGTTCCAAGTGTGGAGCGGTATTGCGCCTCCAAGCGGTATCCCCTTAAGGTGTTGTTAGTGCTGGACAATGCCCCTGGGACACCCTGCCCAGCTGGGAGACTTCAACCCTAATGTCAAGGTGGTTTACCTTCCACCTAATATACGGCCCTTTTACAGCCTATGACCAAGGGAGTGATTACTTCGTTCAAGGCCTACTACCTACGAAGGACAATTGCTATGGCTTTACAGGCAACTGAAACCAAGGACTTGACTCTGAAGGACTTTTGGAAATCCTACAACATCCTTGATGCTGTAAAGAACATTGCTAATTCCTGGGAGGAGGTTAAGCAAACAAACATGAATGGTGTCTGGAAGAAAATTTGTCCTCAATTTGTGAATGATTTCCATGGGTTTGAGGACACAGTTCAGCAAGTTGTCAAGAACGTTGTTGCCCTGAGTAGGGAAATCAATTTGGAGATGGAGGTTGATGATGTTACAGAGCTGCTGGAGTCTCATGGCGAGGAGTTATCTGCTGAGGACCTGATACAACTGGAGAAGCAGATGATAGAGGAAGAAGAAGAAGCACCCACCCCAGAGCCTAAGGCTTTCACAAGGCAGGACTTGACAAGAGGTTTTGCAGAGTTGCAGCAAGCGTTGTCAACTTTTGAGGCTCAGGATCCCAACTTGGACAGGTTCACTAGGGTTTCCAGAGGCGTCATGGATTTGATGCAAGTGTTACAAGGAGATCTTGGATGAAAAGAGGTCGCTCTCTGTCAGAACTAACCTGGAGCAGTATTTTAAGAAGGTAGAGAGGCCTGCAGAGATCCTGTACCCTCTACCTCAGCTGCCTCTGCTAATCCAAACTCGCCTGCCCCACAATCTCCAGCACCTTCTGGCTAACCCAGACTCACCTGCCCCAGCATCTCCAGCACCTTCTGTAGGTTCTGCCTCACCTAAAGACTCACCTGCCCCAGCAATCTGCCTCAGTAGTATGTTCTGCCTTACCTACCTCAAGAACCCCTCACCTCAGCTCCTCTAGTATGTTCTGCCTCACCTCAAGAAATCCACCTGCCCTCACATCTCCAGCATCTTCTGGAGGTTCTTTTTCTCTTCACTAACCTCCCCCAGTCTCTCAGCACCGCAGCTTCCTCTCCAGTGTGCAAGCCAATCAAATTAATAAAGGTAAGGAATTGTTCTCTCGTTGTTATGATAGGTATTTACATTAAATCATGTGGTATTTTTTAATGTTCCGACTTACGCTGAAAATCGTGTTACGACGCATCTTAAGAACGGATCAACGTCGTAACTCGAGGACCCCCTGTATAAAACTTTATGTAATGGCTAATTTAAAATGGTGCAAACATTACGATAATTGGACGAAAAAATTTATTTTTTCGGAAGAATTACCGTGCGGAAGGAAAGTTTTTTTCATAAATTCACCATAAATCAAAATATTGTGCTAGAGACTTCCAATTTGTTGCAAAATAAAGGTAAATGATTGAATATTACTAGAACATAAGAGTTTTAGCTTACAATTGCATTTTTTGACCATTTCGGTAGAGTCAAACTTGACCGAAGGTTGAAATTTTGGCACATCGTTATTTATATAAAAATATTTCAAAACTGATGAAAGCTACAAGCATGAGTTGTTTTTAGTTGTATTCTACATGAAATTGCACACATTTTCATATATAATATGTTATTGTTATTATACAATTAAGTTTGTTCATACTTACCTGGCAGATATATATATAGCTGCATTTTCTGAAGTCCGACAGAATTCAAAACTCGCGGCACACGCAGTGGGCGGCCAGGTGGTAGTACCCATTCCCGCCGCTGGGAGGCGGATATCAGGAACCATTCCCATTTTCTATCATATTTATTAATGCCACTGTCTCCTGAGGGGAGGAGGGCGGGCAATTAATTGATATATATCTGCCAGGTAAGTATGAACAAACTTAATTGTAATAATACAAAACTAACATTTTGTTCATGCCACTTACCTGACATAATATATATATAGCTGAATCCACCTTCGATGGTGGGAAGAGACAGAATAGGATTTTTTAGAGGAAACTTAAATTAAGTAGATGATATACTCTTGGTTCCTCACCTGTTTTGCAAAGTAGACTATGTGATTACTGTCACTTAAGGCTGCTTTTGCTTAAATCAGAGTTGCCAGCCAGGAGGAGACCTGTAGTGCTGGTGCGCTCTGGATGATCTGTCAACGGGTACGAGACCTCAACGTGACAAGACCATCGAGGCCATACATATGAGGGCAACGAAGCAACTGACCACCACCTGACCAAGTATTCAAAAAAACCCTTAAAACTAACTAAAGGATGGGAGATCTTCACATAAGACTCACCACAACCTAAAAACACAACAACAAAACTAACCTAATCCTAACTAAGGGATAGGGAAAGAGCTACTTCCGGACCCCAAGACTGTGTCCGCAGAAACGTATGGCCCCAGTGAATTACAATCGTCATAAATCGTTCTCACATCCCTTAGGTAATGTGAGGCGAAGACAGAGTTACTCCTCCAAAAGGTGCAATCAAGAATGTCCTTGATTGACATGTTCTTTTGGAAGGCCAGAGAGGTAGCGACAGCTCGAACTTCGTGAGCTTTCACTCGTAAGAGGCTCAAATCAGTCTTCTGGAAAGATGAATGAGCCTCCTTAATGACGTCCCTTAGAAAGAAAGCAACAGCATTCTTCGATAAAGGTACTCTGGTCTCTTCACAGAGCACCAGAGATTACCTGAGGGACCTCTTACCTCTTTTGTTCTATGTACATAGAACTTGAGAGCCCTGACCGGGCACAGGACTCTCTCTCTGGTTCTTGGCCCACCAGACTTGACATACCCTTGATCTCGAAAGTTTTCGGCCAAGGATTCGAAGGATTTTCATTCTTCGCCAAGAAAGTTGGGTTCAACGAGCAGACAGCATTGTCTCCTTTGAATCCCATTAAATTACTAAACGCTTGAATCTCACTAACTCTCTTAGCCGTCGCAAGAGAAGTTAGGAAAAGAGCCTTCCTTGTCAAATTTCGAAGAGACGCTGCCTGAAGCGGTTTCGAAAGGACTTGACATAAGGAACTTAAGGACCACGTCAAGGTTCCATGACGGATGGTTCTCCATTGGAGGAAACCTTTCGAAGTCTCGAAAGACTTTTAAAAGGTCATGAATGTCCTTGTTGTCAGAAAGGTCAAGGCCTCTGTGCCTAAAAAACCGCTGACAACATGCTATTATATCCCTTGATGGTAGGGACCGCTAATTTCAGCACATTCCTGAGAAAGAGCAGAAAATCAGCTATCTGGTTCACAGAGGTCGAGAAGAGGAAACTCCCTCCTTTTTACACCATGCCCTGAAGGAAGCCCATTCGATTGGTAAACAGCTCTTGTGGAAGCACGTCTTGCATGTGCGATTGCTCTCGCAGCTGCCTTCGAAAAACCTCTCGCTCTGGGCCAACTTTTCGATAGTCTGAACGCAGTCAGACCCAGAGCGGAGAGGGTTTTGGTGAAACCTTTCGAAGTGAGGCTGTTTTGAGTAGATCTTTCCTCCAGGGCAATGTCCTTGGAAAGTCTACAAGGAAAGACATGACCTCTGTGAACCACCTCTCTCGCTGGCTACATCGGAGCGATCAGGGTCAACCTCGTCCCTTCTGAGGCCGCAAACTTCCTCATGACTTCCCCCAAAATCTTGAATGGTGGGAAGGCGTACAGGTCTAGACCCGTCCAATTCCAAAGCAACGCGTCTACCGCGATCGCTTCTGGATCCAGAACCGGGGAGCATAAAGAGGAAGTCTCTTGGTCCTTGAACGTCGCGAATAAGTCGACCAGCGGACGTCCCCACAACGTCCAAAGGTCTCGACACGACGTCTTCGTTCAAGGTTCCATTCCGTCGGTAGGATTTGTTCCGACGACTGAGAAGATCTGCCCTGACGTTTTGCACTCCTGCAATGAACCTCGTCAGGATTGTCACATTTCTTCTCTTTGCCCACTGCAGAATCTCTCTCGCCAGGGAAAACAAAGTCCTGGAGTGTGTTCCTCCCTGATTTTTTAAATAAGCGAGTGCTGTGGTATTGTCCGAGTTCACCTGAACAATCTTGTTCTTCAAACTCCTTTCGAAGAACTGCAGGGACAGAAATATTGCTGCAGTTCTTTGACATTTATATGCCAGGCTACCTGTTCCCTCTCCAGGAGCCTGACTTCCTTCCCTCCTAGTGTTGCTCCCCAGCCCGTGATGGAAGCGTCGGAGAACAACACTAGGTCGGGGCTCAGAAGACTTAGGGACGACACCCTCCTGAAGCTTCTGATGGGTCCAAACCACCATCCTAGATGGTTCTTTATCGGAAGCGATATTCTCAATATGGGCCATTGAATCGTCCTTTGGCCTTCCACTCGTCCGCAAGGAAAAATTGGAGAGGCCTGAGGTGCAGTCTTCCAAGGAAACAAACCTTTCTAGCGAGGAAATGGTCCCCAGCAGACTCATCCATTCCCTCGCCGAGCAAGTCTCTTTCCCTAGGAAGGCTGAGATCTTCTCTAAGCCTAGCCGCTGACGTTCCTGGGACGGAAACGCTCGAAAAGCCACTGAATCCATCTGAATCCCAGATACACGATGGACTGTGTTGGGGTCAGATGCGACTTTTCGAGGTTGACTAGAAGTCCCAAGGACTTTGCTAGGGCTAAAGTGAACTGCAAGTCCTTCAGACACTTCTCTCGCGACGACAGCTCTGATCAGCCAGTCGTCGAGGTACAGGGAAACTCTTATCCCCGAAGAGTGTAGCCACCTCGCCACGTTCTTCATGACTACAGTGAACACCATTGGAGCCGTGGTCAGGCCGAAACACATAGCTCTGAACTGCCACACTTTTTTGTCTAAGACAAACCTTAGATACTTTCTTGAAAGAGGGTGGATCGGGATGTGAAAGTACGCGTCCTGCAAGTCTAAGGACACCATCCAGTCGCCCGGTCCTCAAGGCTCCCAGAACAGAATGAGGCGTCTCCATCGTGAATGGTCTTTTCCACGAAAAGATTGAGCCTGCTTACATCTAGAAACTGGACGCCAACCTGACGACTGCTTCGGTACTAGGAAAATCCTGTTGTAAAAACCTGGGGACCCCAGGTCCGCGACTTGTTCCACCGCTCTTTTCTCGATCATTTTGTTGAAGGAGATCGAATAATACTTGCTTCTTCTCTCCCTGATAGGATGGAGAAAGGTCTCTGGGAGTCGTAGAAAAGAGGAGGAAGATCTAAAAAGGGGATCTTGTACCCTGCTCCACGATCTTGAGGGACCAAGAGTCCGTGTCCCTCTCTCTCCACGCTCACCCGCAAAAAACTTCAGTCTGGCTCCGACTGGTGTCTGAAGGACATGCTTCTCACTTGGAAGGCTTTGACTTAAAGGAAGCTCTTCCTGTGAAAAAACCCTCCCTCTCCCTCGAGGAGCTGCTCTCGAGGGGGGAGCCCCACGAAAGGGCTTAACCTTCTTCGGCCGGTCGCACCGCAAGCTGAAGAGGTTGAAGGTACTGCTGAACGTCTTGTAAACTGGGCCAAAAGGTCCTGCGTTGCTTTCTCTTGCAAACTGTTAGTCAGGTCCTTTACTAAAGTCTGGGGGAAGAGATGGTTCGAAAGAGGAGAAAACAGCAAATCCGCTTTCTGACTTGGAGTAGTTACCGAACGAGCTGTGAAATTGCACAGCAAAGCCCATCTTCTTCAATAAGGCCGTTCCAAAACAGACACGATCTCCTCCGAACCATCCCTGACGGCTTTGTCCATACATGCTAACACGCTGGACAGCTCCCCAGACTGAGAGATTCTGGGCTTCTCGCTTGCAGATCCAGAACTCCCAAGCACCAGTCAAGGAAGTTGAACAACTTCAAGAGTCCGGAGCAGACCCTTCAAATGATAGTCCGTCTCCGTAGAGGTCCAGGTTACTTTAGCAGAGGATAAAAGAGACCTCCTCTGCGAATCCACCAAGCTGGAGAAATCTCCTTGAGCTGAAGAAGGGATACGAACTCCTACTTCTTCTTTGGTTCTATACCAAATGCCCCCTTTCCCGCTGAGTCTAGCTGGGAGGCAAGGGCGAAAGTCGTCTTGCCTTGATCTCTCCTTCGTACCATCCAATCTTGAGTTTCTTAAACGCACGTTTAGTGAGAGCGAAGTTTTCATCTCCACAAACTCCGGGGTTTTACCAGTTTTAGATGATGAAAAACTGCGAAGGAGGAGACTTGGGAGCTGCAGGCTGAAACTTGTCTTCAAAAGAAGAACGCAACAGCCGCACGAGAACTTTATAGTCTGATTTTGAAGGAGCCGCAGAAGGTTCCTCTTCAACCGAGTCAGCCGAACTACTCAGCTCTCCTTCTTCTCTACACGGAAGCGGAGACCGCCGTCCGGAGAGGGCGTACTAATGTCGGGTCTTGACTTAATCAAAGGACCCCTATCCTTACTAGAATGAAGCCTTATTTCGGCTGTCTTCTTTATGACGCTTACCACTTGAAGCAGGTAGAGCGTCCTGACGAGGACGAGCGTCCTTAGCGCCACCCGAGGCAGCCTCATTTGCCAGAGAAGCGTCCTTACGTTTCTTAAACGAAAGGGAAGACATTTTAGCTGGAATACGTGCCTGTGCGCGCAAACTAGCGTCTTGGGGTACGACTTCTTGGTCGGAGTCCAACAGCGTCTTGAAAAGAGCCCTGAACGTCCTGGCGAGCTTCCTGCCAAGCGTCCTGTCGAAGCGTCCTGGCAGGTTCCATGACGAACGTCCTGCCTAGCGTCCTGCCAAGCGTCCTGCCGAGCGTCCTGACAAGCGTCCTGTCGAGCGTCCTGCCGAACGTCCTGCCAAGCGTCCTGCCAAGCGTCCTGCTAGCGTCCTGACGAGCGTCCTGTCGAACGTCGTGTTGAGCGTCCTCCTCAAAAGCGTCTTGACGCAACGTCCTTCAGAGGAAGAACGAGATCGGCGAATCGCCGAAGGAGAAGCGATCGGCGAACGAGACGAAGTGGAGGAGAGGGAGAAGGAGACTGCTTCGTCTCTTGACGGGCAGTCTAAGGTCCTTCCTTCCTCCGCTTAGGCTCGACTGCTGCTGGGCGAGTCCTCTGAGCCATAAGCGTCGATAGCTGGTCCTGAAGGGACAAAAGAATGTTCTTCGTTGGAGAAGAACGAACAGAGGAAGCAGGACTGATCCTGCGAGAAGACGAGGGGCGAGGGGACGCCTCCTTCCTTCTCACAGGTACAGCTACCTGCTTCTCAGGTAGACGCGCCTGTGCACGCAACCCAACGTCCTCATCGGAGGAGATCTTACCCCTTTTCTGAGGCGGAAAAGCGTCATACGCATCCTCCGACGAAAGCGGCGATACAGGACGTGAAGCGTCCTCAACACGAAACGTCCTTTTCAGAGGACGAGAGTCTCTCCGAGCGTCTCCACCCTTGCGCGGGGAGGACGCTTCGGAGGACGGACGAAAAGCACTCGTTTCAGGACGCGCGCTCGTGCAGCGCTCCTTGGCCGCCTGGGACTTTGCCACAAGGCCTGCCGAAGGGACGCCAGATCGGTGGGGAGCCCCCGTAACCCTCTTGCGGCTTTCGACATACCTACTCCCTGAGTCTTGGGAGTCTGATAGAGGTCTAGGCCTAGAGGCATTATGGGCCGATCTGACGCCCCCTCCACAACACTAGGGGCACGATCACACACTTGCACCGAGCCAGTTTCCAAGGCTTTCACTTTGGTCTCCAGAGTGCGTAGAGACTCCAAAATAAGAGAGAGAGCATTAGCTTCTCCCGACACAGAATCAGAGCCCGAAGGCAACACAGGTTTAGGGGTTGCAAACTCTACAGGTGTTAATACAGGAGAGATATTAGCCTTACCTTTGGTAGAAACCACTCCTGGAGGAAGACCTCCTGATCCTTATCGCGCTCCAATTTAAGGCGATAGGACTCATATACTCTCCAATCATCATCGGTCAATCTCTCACATTCATTGCACCGATTATCCACCAAACATTATGCCCCCTACAAACTGCATAACATACTGTGTGGGGGTCTACCGAATGCTTTCGGTAGCCTCACCTTACAATCAGTCCTCACACACACTCTGAAACTCACAGCACTTGATCCAGACATATCGTTTATAGAAAAGCCAATCCAAAATAAAAAAACGGTCCACTATCGCGCATGCCAATCAACAATCCAATTCAATACCAAAAACCAATCAGATACTTAAAAGCGAGTCAAATCCAAAAAAATCCTGAGCAGAGGTCTGTAAACAGTTGTTTACCGACCGGCGACAGAAAAAATATGAATAGAAAATGGGAATGGTTCCTGATATCCGCCTCCCAGCGGCGGGAATGGGTACTACCACCTGGCCGCCCACGTGCGTGTGCCGCGAGTTTTGAAATTCTGTCGGACTTCAGAAAATGCAGCTATATATATATCTGCAGGTAAGTGGCATGAACAAAACTCCATGTAACGGCTAATGTAAAATGGTTGCAAAAATTATGTCCAAGTGACGAAATAATTTCCGAGATGTGTCGCTGATGTTTTTTAGTACGAGAAGAAATAAATTCGTGCTTGCGCGCCTGGATAACGATTGTAAAAAAAACAACGCCTTGATCCGTGAGCTCCCAGCATCCCCCAAGGCGCGTGATTCAAAAGTTTTCACCTGGTAGGCCTATAAGTATTTTTCCGCGAATTTAAAAAAAAACTTTATATATCGACATACCATACGTCCAATCGGCACCCAACAGACAACTTATGTCAACGTATAATACGTCCAATCGGCGTTTAAGGGTTAATAAAAGAAAAAAAAAATCAGTAGTATATATATATATATATATATATATATTATATATATAATATATATAGATATATATATATATAGTATATATATATATATATATATATATATATAATATATATATATATATAGATATATGAATATATATCTATATATATATAAAGGGAATTTGTGGATTTCTCAAAGAAAAATGCTGTGAATGGGCAAATTTCCCTTGAATAATAGGGGGATATGTTCCAGAGAGAAATCCGCAAATGGGCGAGTCTGCGAATCCAGAGACCGCAAATACAGGTTGTCCACTATTTACTCTGAGCTAACAGAAGAGAAAAAACTAATGTACATAAAGCTAGCCAATATACTAATGAAACAGACGAAAAACCAACTAAAGCGGGTACATCACCGACTTCAGCAAGCAATCCCAAAAGCGGCAAACATGAACTCGGGAAGCACTAAATGACATCTTGTCGGTTGCGTGGCATGAATAAGAATGATGCTATAAGCTTCTGTCGCTTTAGAGCTCCCGTTGTGGTGGGCAGAAACTGTCACTGCGCATTGCAACAGTCACTTGCGCACACATTTTTTCAATTTAGGATCCTGTGTGAAGCTAATCATTGGCTAAATAATTACTTGGTAAGTTACTTTTATAAAAATAAAATGATATTGTTAAGATACAATAAAGTTTTGTACATACTTACCTGGCAGATATATACTTAGCTATAGACTCGGTCGTCCCGACAGAATTTCAAAACTCGCGGCACACGCGACAGGTAGGTCAGGTGATCCACCATTCCCGCCGCTGGGTGGCGGGGTCTGGAACTATTCCGTTTTCTAAGCCATAATTCTCTTCCACCTGTCTCCTGAGGGGAGGCTGGGTGGGCCATTAATCGTATATATCTGCCAGGTAAGTATGTACAAAACTTTATTGTATCTTAACAATATCATTTTTGTACAAGTAACTTACCCAGCAGATATATACTTAGCTGATTGGCACCCTTGGTGGCGGGCAAGAGACAGCTAAAAAATGATATTGTTATAATCAATAAAGTTTCATACATACTTACCTGGCAGATATATACATAGCTAAGACTCCGTCGTCCCCGACAGAAATTCAAATTTCGCGCCACTCGCTACAGGTAGGTCAGGTGATCTACCGGCCTGCCCTGGGCGGCAGGACTAGGAACCATTCCCGTTTTCTACTCATATATTTTCTCTTCCACCTGTCCATGCGGGGAGGCTGGGTGGGGCCCTAATCGTATATATCTGCCAGGTAAGTATGTATGAAACTTTATTGTATTATAACAATATCATTTTCATACAATCAACTTACCTGTCAGATATATACATAGCTGATTTGGCACCCTTCGGTGGAGGGTAAGAGACGCTACTACTGGAATAGACAGGTAAACAACATCTGTTGTAGGTATAAATTAAAAACCTTGGTTCCTACCTGAATAGGTGGTAGACTTCGTTGGGTGTTTTCCCCGTAGTCTGCATCACCTCAAGAAACTTTAGCGAGATATGTGATCTATGGCCAAGAATTCTTGTGGGTCTGCCGAAGGGGTCTTATCCACTTACTCGGCAGAGCCTGAAAGGACTTTGTCAATGGGTGCTGATCCACTTACATGACAACACACCTTATTAAGGAGCACACAACCAATCCCGACCACCTGATCCTAACCACCATGTTAGTATTAAAAATTGCTCAGAGTTATCCCCAACTCTTCGCAACAACCGTAACTCAAAACACAATGCACAAGCACACAATAATTTCAAAAAAAAAATTTTTCTATTACAAGATATCACAAGAGTTCCTTACTGAACTGAAGTGACTGGCCGCTTGTGCGGCAACTGCACTTGTTCAGCAGAAAGTCTAGAACATATCTATAAGACTTAAGTAGTAAAAAAAAAATTTTAAGGATTGTTGTAAGCTCCTGTACCCAGGATTGTGCCCGCAGACACAAAAGGACCTAATGAAAAACATTTTCAGTGTCACACGCACGTCCTTCAAATAGTGAGCCGCAAACACAGAATTACATCTCCAATATGTCGCTTCCAAGATATTCTTCAGCGACATATTTCTCTGAAAAGAGAGAGCGTCGCCACTGCTCTCACTTCATGAGTCTCTTACTCTCAGGAGTTTTAAAGAATCATCCGTGCAAGCCTTATGAGCGTCCATAATTACGTTCCTGACAAAAAAGGCTAAGGCATTCTTAGCATAGGTCTTGATGGATCCTTCACTGAGCACCAGAGGCCTTGTCTAGAACCTCCCAACTGTTCCTTTTTCTTTAAGTAAAACTTTAATGCCCTTACTGGGCAAAGAGACCTCTCCGGTTCCCTGCCGACGAGACACGATAATCCTTTTACTTCGAAGTTTCTCGGCCAGGGGTTCGAAGGATTTTCATTCTTCGCTAAGAATAATTCCTTGAAGGAACAGATGGCTGAATCTATATTGAACCCGACTTTGTCACTAAGGGCGTGCAGTTCGCTAACCCTTTTTGCCGTTGCCAGAGACAAAAGGAATAAACATTTTCTCGTTATATCACGAAACGAGGCCAAATGTAGGGTTCAAATCTCTCTGAAGCCAAGAACTTCAGCACTACGTCTAGATTCCAGTTAGGGGGAGAAGTCATTCTAGACTTCTTGGTCTCAAACGACCTAATCAGATCATGCAGATCCTTATTGTTTCCCAAATCTAGGCCTACTATTCCTAAATACGGCCGATAGCATACTTCTATAGCCCTTTATCGTGGCTACGGAGAGCTGCGATTCTTCCCTTAGAAATAACAGAAAATCAGCTATTTCTGTTACAGAGGTACTGGAGGAGGACAACTTCTTTGACTTACACCACCTTCTAAAAACTTCCCACTTGGATTGGTAAACCCGGATAGTGGAAGTTCTCCGGGCTCTAGCGATCGAGCTTGCTGCTTTACTAGAAAAGCCTCTGCTCTGACAAGTCTTTCGATAGTCGAAAGGCAGTCAGAGCGAGAGCGGGGAGGTTTTGATGAAACCTCTCGAAGTGTGGCTGTCTGAGAAGATCCCTCCTTTGTGGAAGGGATCTGGGGAAGTCTACTATCCACTCCAGTACCTCTGGAAAACCACTTCTTGAGCTGGCCGGGGAAAGGGGGCTATCAGGGTCATTCTTGTCCCTTTGAAGTCACAAACTTCCTGAGTACTTGTCCTAGAATCTTGAATGGGGGAAATGCGTGAAACGTTCTACCTAGACCAATCTAGTAGAAAGGCGTCTACTGCTAGAGCTCTGGGATCTTCTACTACTGAACAGAAGACTTCCAGTCTCCTCGAGAAGGAAGTGGCAAAGAGGTCGACATGAGGAGTTCCCAAAGAGACCAGAGCGAGGCAAACTTCTGAGTGGAGGGTCCATCGGTATAAGGACCTGGTTCCTCTGCTCAGCCTGTCCGCTCGTACGTTCCTTACTCCCTGAACGAACCTCGTCAAGAGAGAGATGTTCCTTTGGGAAGTCCACAACAGCAGTTCTCTTGTGAGTTCGTAAAGGGCATACGAGTGAGTACCTCCTTGCTTCCGAATGTATGCCAGAGCGGTTGTATTGTCCGCATTCACTTGTACTATTTTGTCGCATACTAACGGTTCGAAGCTCTTTAGAGCTAGGTGTACAGCTAGCAGTTCTTTGCAGTTTATGTGCCAGGACACTTGAAGAGCATTCCAAGTGCCTGACACTTCTCCTCTTTCCCAAAGTTGCTCCCCAACCTTTTTCCGACGCGTCGGAAAACAATACAAGGTTTGGGCTCTGTATTTCCAGGGAAGTACCATTTGTTTTCCCTCAGTGGGAGTAACCACCATTCTAGATGTCGTTTTATCAGATCTGGAATGGAAAGAAGTCCGAGAGGAGTCCTGTCTTCATGTTCCACGAACTTCTGAGGAAGAACTGAAGAGACGGAGATGAAGTCTTTCCTAGATGAAAGAACTGCTCGAGCGAGGAAAGGGTCCCTAACAGGCTCAACCATTCCCTCGCCGAAGTCCGTTCCTTCCTTGGTTAGGAAGAGAGAGACTTTTTTCTAAACCTCTCGCTAGTCTCTCTTGAGAAGGAAATACTCGAAAACCCCGAGAATCCATCCGAATCCCCAGATAGACCAAGTTCTGGCTGGGGATCAGTTGGGACTTCTCGAGGTTCACGAGTGAATCCTAAAGTCTTTATTAGGTTTAGTGTCACAGTCAGGGCCTCCAAACACTGTTCCTCTGACTTTGCTCTGATAAGCCAGTCGTCTAGGTATAGAGATATACTGATTCCTTTCAGATGAAGCCATCTCGCCACATTTTCAAAAGGTTCGTGAAAACCTGAGGCGCCGTCGACAGGCCGAAGCACAAGGCTCTGAATTGGAAGATCCTTCCCCCGTCATGAAATGGAGGTACTTCTTCGACGAAGGATGGATCGGGACGTGAAAATAGGCGTCCTGGAGATCCAGAGACACCATCCAATCCCCTTGGCGAAGAGCCGCCAGGACTGAAGCAGAGGTTTCCATGGCGAACTTCTGTTTTTGAACAAACTTGTTCAGAGCGCTGACATCCAGAACTGGTCTCCAGCCCCCCGAGGCTTTCGCAACCAAGAAAAGACGATTGTAAAACCCCGGGGAGCTTGATCCAGCACAAGTTCTATAGCTCTCTTGTCCCACATACTGATCCACCATTTGTTGAAGAGTATCTTTCAACACAGGGTCCTTGTAATTGGCGGACAATTCCCTCGAGTTGACGTTTCAGGGAGGATGTCAGGAAAGGAATGAGATATCCCTTCTGAAGAACCGACATCGACCAAGGGTCTGTGTCGATGTTGAGTCCAGGCCTCCGCAAATACCCCGGAGCCTTCGGCACTACTGGTGTTTGGTAGGAGCGCCACTTCACCTTTCCCCTTTAAGGGGCGGAACGAGGCTCGACCTCTCTTCTCGGTCGTTTTCCTTTTAGCGGTAACTCTAGTGGGAGGGCCACCTCGAAAGGGCCGAACAGGAGTAGACGCCACTTTCTTTTCTCCCACCATCACTGGTCTCTTCTTCCTGGACGATTGCAGGAGAAGATCCTGAGTCGCTTTCTCCGTCAGAGATCGGGAAATATCCTTCACCAACTGTGACGGGAAAAGAAAATCAGATCTAGGGCGAATAACAAAGCTGCTCTTTGTGAATGTGACACTGCTTTCGTCAAGAAAGCGCTAAACACAGATCTCTTCTCAAGAGACCTGCTCCAAATAAGGAAGAAACTTCCCCTGAGACCGTCTTGCACCGCCTTGTCAATACATGACAAAATTGCCAGGAGTACATCCGGTTCTAGCCCTTCAGGGGCATGAGCCTTCTTGGACATCACCCCAAGGGACCAATCTAGAAAGTTAAAGACTTCTAGAATGTGAAAATAGTCCCTTGAGGAGATGATCCAACTCTGAAAGTCCCCAAGTAATCTTAGCCGTGTGAAGGCTATGTCTCCTGGATGCGTCTACCAGACGGGAAAAGTAGCTTCAGCTGAAGCTGGGAGAGAGAGACCCATATTCTCCCCAGTCTGGTACCAAATCCCTCTCTTGCCCGTAAGTCTAGGGGGAGGCATGCAAAAGACTGTCCTAACTAGCTCTTTCTTAGTTAGCATCCAGTTATCCAGCGATTGCAGAGCTCTCTTCATAGAAATCGTCGGTCTCATCTTCAAGAAAGCCGACGATTTCGGAGTCTTCGAGCATGAAAACAGTGAACGAGGCGAAGGAGGAGCGGCAGGGATCAATGCATCTCCGTATTCCTGGAGAAGGGAGCTGTCAAAACTTTGTAGTTCGACAGTCCTTCTTTACCGTGAGACTCGTCCTCTGATTCCTCTTCCATAATCGGATCAGTAGAGAGGCAACTTCCCGTTCCGGGTATGCTGTACAACCAACTCTCTTCTACTGGAGACAAAAAACTCCTAATAGGAGAGGGGCTAAGAGAGTGTAAAGAGCTCCTATGTTTGACTGGCTCTTCGTACTTGGCTGGCTCCTCGCGCTTGGCTGGCGCCTCGCGTTCCTGGCTGGCGGCCTCGCGCTTGGCTGGATCCTCGCGCTTGGCTGGCGTCTCGCGCCTGACTGAGTCTTCGCGCTTGCTGGCGCCTCGCGCGCTACTGGTGCCATCGCGCCTCTCAAAGGTCTCGCGCCTGACTGACGCTTCGTGCCTTGTTGAAGTCTCGCGTCTTCCTGGTGCCACATCCTTGCGTGACAGATGCTTGTCTGGAGCCTCACGCTTGGCTGAATGCTCACGCCTGGTTAATACCTCGCGCTCGGCTGAAGCTGCTGATCTGGCAGACGTACCCCATCTGGGAGAATCCTCTGGTCTGTAATGCGTTTCTCGCTTGTCTGACTCTTTAACCTTAGAGGACGCTTCTCGTCTGTAGGACGCGCGCTTGGCTGGCGCGACGCGCTTGCCTGGTGAATCAAAATCTTCCCACGAGTCTCTATCTGAGTTCTCAAAAGAGACACGTCTCACAGGAGCCTCACTCCTGGTGGGAGAAGGAAGACGAGTCTTCTTGACCGGCAGTCTGACGTCTTTCTTACGAGGAGGATCCTTCGAAAGGACTCCTACTAAGGCGGACAGCTGTTCCTGCACCGCCAAAATAATCCTCTTGGACGCTTCTCCTGCGTCTTCTTGAACGGGAGAGGGAGACCTCGAAGGCGTGTTGCCCCCATCATGGGAAGGCAAAACCCTCTTCGCCTTCTTGATAGAAGGAGGCGCTTCTTCCGAAAAGCGTTCTGGCTTGAATCCAAAAACAGGATCTCTCCAGTGCCTTTTCAGGGGCCTGGACAAGTCCGAATCCTTTCCACCCCTGTTTAGGAGAGGGAGAAGCGGACGAAGAGAAGCACTCTCTGAGGACGCTTTTTCGATAGCGGTCCTGAGCACGCTGTCTATATACAGCACCTGCTGAAGGGACGCCTGACCGGGGGGAATTCTCCACAACCTCCGTACGGCTTTCGACTTTCCTTCTCCTCTGGGCTTGGGAGCTTGGAAGAGGTCTAGGCCTGGGAGCGTCGCAGAGACGGTCAGACGCCCCCTCCCCACAACACTGGGGACACTCACTTCACTAAAATCACTTTCACAGTCCTTACCTTTCATGGTAGCCATTTTTGATCTATCCTGTGAAGCGTAGCCTTCAGTTCAGCAATTTCCGATGCCGAATCTGAAATGTACGGCCAGTGAGGGTCCTGATACAGAATCATAATTAAGAGAAGAGTTAGAATTATCCAAAGGCTCAATAGGCCTTGTACTACTACCTGCCATCTTAGATGCAGCCCTTCTGACTCTATCCCTTTCTAACTTCTTCAAGTAAGAAGTTAGAGTCTTCCATTCCTCAACATTCAACCTCTCACACTCATGACAGGTGTTAGAAATAGAACAATCAAAACCCTACATTTGCGACATACAGTGTGAGGATCAACCGAAGCTTTCGGTATCCTCACCTTGCAGCCTACATTCACACACATTCTCACACAAAACACTTGAATCAGACATTCTGAAGAAAAATCAAAAAGCAAGTCCAAATCCAGTCCACAGTAGCGAATGCCCAAAACAACGATCCAGGTACGTCACCAAAAGTCCACAAAAAGATATCATTGCTTAGAAAAGTGAATTCCAGTCAAGAGGTGGCAGCAACGATGTTGATACCACCGGCGACAGAAAATATATGAGTAGAAAACGGGAATGGTTCCTAGTCTGCCGCCCAGGGCAGGCCGGTAGATCACCTGACCTACCTGTAGCGAGTGGCGCGAAATTTGAATTTCTGTCGGGGACGACGGAGTCTTAGCTATGTATATCTGACAGGTAAGTTGATTGTATGAAACAAAATAATACTTAAACTAAATACATTAAAACACAGGGAAAAAAACAACCTATGTTCTTGGATAACATAATCCATAGTTCCTACCTTATTGGGCTGAAGACTTCATGACTACTGTCGATGAGTCTGCTTGCCTCAAGAGTTTCAACGAGGAATGAACCTATGGTTGAATAACTCTTTGGGATCGTGTCAATGGGGGCTAGCCCGCTTACGCGACAGAGCCTATACTGGATCGTACCAATGGGGCTGACCCACTTACATGGTAGAGCCTTGACCTTTTGTCATATCAATGGAGACTCGCCCTCTTACATGACAGAGTTAAGGTTATAAACAAATCACAAAGAGCACTGAAGCAATCCCGATCACCTGACCATGTTAGTATTGTTACAATCTATGAATTGTAAGAGGGTCCCTATTCCCTCTGACAATTAACCAATAAAAAACAACCACCAATAAACAGTAAATTAAGCCTTAAACTAAATAGGAAGGATTAGCCTCAGCCCCTTCTCCCAGCACTGAATTCGCCGAAACATACGCTCCCAGAGCAAAGCATTTTCGTACGAAATTTTAACGTCTCTTAGGTAATTCGAGGCGAACACCGAATTACATCTCCAAAATGTCGACTCTATAAGAGCCTGAAGCGACCATGTTTTGTGAAATGCCATAGACGTAGCTAGGCTCTCACTTCATGAGCTCTCACTCTGAGAACCTTGAGATGCTCTTCTTCGCACTTAAGGTGAGCTTCCCTTATTACATCTTTTATGAAGTATGTAAGGGCGTTCTTAGAAATCGCTCTTTTCGGATCTCTTACAGAGCACCAAAGACTTTCTTCTGTACCTTTCAGCAACTTCTTCTCCAGTAGAACTTGAGTGCCCTGACTTGACACAAAGTCCTTTCTAGTTCTCTCCCTGTTAATGAAGATAGTCCTTTTATCTCAAAGCTTCTGGCCAAGGCATTGAGGGATTTTCATTTTTCGCTAGAAAACAAAAAATGGTTTTAAAAGGAGGGCAAATCGCTGAATCCTTCTTAAACCCCACATCTTACCTTCCAAAGCTTGCAACTCGCTAATTCTCTTGGCTGTTGCTAATGCAAAAAAGAAATAATGACTTTCTCGTTAAGTCTCTAAACGAAGCTGCGTGAGACGGTACAAATTTTTCCGACATTAGGAACTTGAGGACCACATCCAAGTTTCCAGCTAGGCTTCTTGATTACATGTTCTTTCGTGTCTCAAAAGACTTATAAGGTCATGAAGATCTTTATTATTCGTCAGATCTATTCCTCTATGTCGAAAAAACTGAGGCCAGCATACTTCTGTAACCCTTCACTGTTGAAACTGCCAGGTTACAGTCTTTTCTCAAATATAGGAGAAAATCTGCGATTTCAGTTACAGAGGTACTGGAGGAGGATATTTTCTTTCCCTTACACCATCTTCTAAAACAACTCCCACTTCGACTGATATACTTTTAGAAAGTGGAGACTCTTCTGGCTCCTTGCAATAGCCTTCGCCACTTCTCGTGAAAAGCCCCTTGCTCTGACAAGTCCTTCGACAGTCTGAAGGCGGTCAGACTTAGAGCAGGGAGGTTTTTGTGAAACCTGTCGAAGTGGGGTTGTTTGAGAAGATCGTTCCTTAGTGGAAGCGATCTTGGAAAATCCACTAACCACTCCAGCACCTCTGTGAACCAATCGAGAGCCGGCCAGAAGGGAGCGATGAGGGTCATTCTTGTTCCTTCCGAGCAAGCGAACTTCCTCAATACTTCTCCTACTATCTTGAAAGGAGGGAAGGCGTATGCGTCCAAGCCCGTCCAATCTAGCAGAAAGCTGTCTACTGCTATGCTTGAGGATCCGAGATCGGGGAGCAATAGGTTTCTAATCTGTGATTCTTGTTGGTCGCGAACAGGTCTATATTGGGCCTTCCCCACAGATGCCAAAGTTGTTGGCAAATCTGAGGATTGAGAGTCCATTCCGTGGGTAGGACTTGTTCTTTTCTGCTAACAGATCTGCCCGGGACATTTTTCTCTCCCTGCACAAACCTTGTGAGGAGAGAGATCTTCCTTTCCTGTGCCCAAATCAGCAGATCCTTTGCTGATTCGTACAGGGAAAAGGAATGCGTCCCCCCTTGTTTCTTTATATAAGCGAGGGCTGTTGTGTTGTCCGAGTGAATCTGAATCCCCAGACCTGAGACCTGTTCCTCGAAATGAACCAAAGCTAGATGAATGGCTGTTAGCTCTTTCTTGTTTATGTGCCAGGACACTTGTTCTCCTTCCCAAGTGCCTGACACTTCTTGCGAACCTAGGGTCGCTCCCCACCCTGAATCTGAGGACCGTCTGAAACAACGCTAGGCGAGGGTTCTGTAAGCGAAGGGAGATTCCCTTGCTTAGTTTCTTGTGGAATCTAAACCACCAACGGATATTCTCCTTGATCCCTTTCGAGATTGGAAATGTATCTCCTAGATTGTTGGACTTCCAATCCCACTTCTCCTTCAGATAAAATTGAAGGGGTCGTAGGTGAAGTCTTCCTAAGGAAACGAACTGTTCCATCGAGGAGAGGGTCCCCAGTAAGCTCATCCATTCCCTCGCGGAACAATGTTCTTTCCTTAAGAAGACTGACACCTTTTCTAAGCAGCGTTCTCTCCTTTCCTGCGAAGGATACGCTAGAAAATCCCGAGAATCCATCTGAATCCCCAGATAGACAATACTCTGCTGGGGGAGTCAGCATGGATTTCTCGTGATTTACTAAAAGTCCTAAGGACTTTGTCAACTTTAGAGTAACTAATAGGTCCTCCAGACATTTTTTCTCCGATTGGGCTCTTATTAGCCAATCGTCCAGATATAACGAGATCCTGATCCCTTCCAGATGTAGCCAATAAGCTACATTCTTCATGATGTCCGTAAAGACTTGAGGGGCAGTTGAAAGTCCGAAGCACATCGCTCGGAACTGGAACACTTTCCCTTGGAACATGAACCTCAGATACTTCCTTGCTGCCGGATGAATTGGCACATGGAAATACGCATCCTGAAGGTCCAGGGACACCATCCAGTCCCCTGGACGAAGAGCAGATAGAACAGAGGAAGACGTCTCCATTGAAAATTTCTTCTTCAATACAAAGAAATTCAGGGCACTGACGTCTAGAACCGGTCTCCATCCCCCCGATGCTTTCGGTACCAGGAATAGCCGATTTGTAGAATCCTGGAGACTGGAGATCTTGAACCAGTTCTACCGCTTCCTTGGAAATCATCTGTTCCACTGCTTGCAACATAGCAAGCTTTCGGACCGGATCCGAGTATCTTGCGGTCAACTCAACCCCTTGGAGTTGTCGTCAAGGGAGGATTTTCCCTGAAGGAAGGGGATCAAGTATCCTTTTTTCAGGATAGAGAGGACCAGGAGTCCGCTCCCTTCTGCGCCCAGACTTTGGCAAAGTGGAGAAGCCTGGCGCCTACTTTCGTCTGGAGGACTTCCTGCTCATCTAGACTTCCCGAAGGACCTTCTAGATGGTCTACTCCTTCTCTCTGGTCTGCGACCTCTAAGAGGGGCTCTAGAAGAGGAGCACCTCGAAAGGGCTGAACAAAAGAGGGTCTCTCTTTTTTTCTCTATAGGCACTGCTGGCCTAAACTTCTTGGCTGAGTGCGTGAGGAGATCCTGAGTTGCCTTCTCCGTAAGAGATTAGAAACCTCTCTAACAGTCTCTTGTGGAAAAAGGTGTGGGGATAACGGTGCAAAAAGAAGAGATGTCCTTTGCAAAGGTGATACTGCTCTTGCTAAGAAAGAGCTAAAGACAGATCTCTTCTTTAATACTCCCGTTCCAAAAAGAGAGGCAACTTCCACAGAACCGTCCATGACCGCTCTGTCCAGGCAAGCCAGGACGCTCGAAAGTTCCTCCATGGAAACAAAGTCAGTGTCCTGAGCTCTCTTCGCTAACGCTCCCAAGCCCAGTCCATAAAGTTGAAGACTTCTAGGGTTTTAAAGAGGCCCTTTAGAAGGTGGTCTAGCTCACACATGCCCCAAGTCGCCTTAGCAGACAGCAACGACTTCCTCCTAGACGAGTCCACTAAGGAAGCAAAATCCGCATCTGCGGAAGAAGGCAGACCTAACCCCATAGGTTCTTTGGTCTCGTACCACCTTCCTGGTTTGCCTGTTAACTTGGAAGGAGGGCAGGAAAAAACTGTCTTGCCCGCTTCCCTTCTGGAAGTCAACCACTCTGAAAAAGTCTTTAATGCCTTTTTCATACAAAGAGCGGGGCGCATCTTGACGAAGGAAGACGACTTGAGAGCTTTAGTGCTGGACATCAACGATCCTGGTGAAGGAGGGTCCGCAGGATGAAGGGAGTCTCCGAACTCCTTTAGCAGCAAAAGAGAAAGTCTCTTGTAGTCAGAAACTGCTACGTCTACTGGCTCTTCGTCTTCCGATACCTGGTCCAACTGATCCACAGAAGGAGATCGTTTTGGAGTGATCTGGCTCTTCCCGGGAGAAGAACTCCTTTCCCGAGAAGGGGTTCCAGGAGAGGGAACATTAGCACTTCTATACGAGAGTGAGGCTCCTGCCTGTCGGAAACACTCTTGCGCCTACTAGACTCTTGTTGTCTAGGTTCGTCAGGTTCGTGGCGCTTGCTAGGCTCCTGGCGTCCTGATTCAGGGCGCTTGAAAAGATCCCCGCGTCCTGATTCCTGACGCTTAACAGGCTCTTGGCGCCCTAACACTTGACGCCTAACGTACTCCTGGCGTCCTGTCTTCTGGCGTCCTGTCTTCTGGCGTCCTAACTCCTGGCGCCCTGACTCCTGGCGCCCTGACTCCTGGCGCCCTGACTCATGGCGTCCTGGCTCATAGCGTCCTGATTCCTGCCTTCTAGCAGAATCTGACGTCCTGAATCCTGTGTTCTAAGAGGCTCTTGACGCCCTTTCTTGCGTCTTGCTGCCTCTTTGCGCCTGTCTGGCTCCTGGTCCTGCAGACCCAAGGGATCCTGATACCTAAATCGGTTTTCCGGTTCCTTGCACCTAAACCGATCGAGACTTCTGCTCGATTCGCGGCGTCTCAGAGGGCGCTTCGGGGAAGAACAGCCTATAGGGCGAAAGGGCTCTCTCAGGAGAACAACTCCTATCAGACGAGTCTCGACGAAGGTGATAAACGCCCTGGAGATCGTGAGGGTTCTCTCCTATACGAAGAGGGGCGCTTAGCGGAACTCTTAACAGGGAGCGAGACATCCTTCCTCCTTGTAGAGTCCTTAGCAAAAGAGCCTACGAGAGAAGCTAACGCTCTTGCAGATTAACCAAAAACTTCTTCGTAGGATCCTGAAGAGAAGGCTCCTCTTGTTTAGTCTTCTTAGGTCCCGAAGGCCAATCCTCGGAAAACGCTCTGGGCTGGAGTCAGCCGCGTCTCCTTTAGGCGCCTTTCAGGCTCTCTTCAAAGGGCGCGAAAGAGAGGCCGAACTCCATCCTCGTTTAGAGAGGAAGAGTCTGAGGCCGAAAAACACTCCTTTAGGACGCCTTTTCTGCGGCAATCCGAGGCAGCCTGGGACTTAACAACAGGATCTGCCGAAGGGACGCCTGACCGTTGGGGATGTTCTGCATCCTCCCTGCGGCTTTCGACATTCCTCCTCCCCTGGTCCTGGGAGTTTGGAAGCGGTCTAGGCCTAGGAGCAATGAGGAACCGGTCAGACGCCCCCTCCACTGCACTGGGGACACTGCACAAGTCACTATCACCACTCTTACCTTGGTTTAGAGCTCGTAGCTGAGCTTGAAGTTTCTTAATTGAAGCTTTTACATTTTCCCTCTCTGACGAAGAATCTTTGGATTCAGAACAGGGAGAAGCAGCTGAGGCTAAGGGAAAATTGTTAGAAGGAGAGTTAATTTCTTGTTCTAAGGAGCAAGATCTACTAGATGACCTAGCTGAAGCCTTTCTCACTCTATCTCTCTCAAGCTTCCTAACATATGATGATAATTCCTTCCATTCAAGCTCCGTAAGGTTCTCGCATTCAACACAGGTGTTAATAAAAGAACATTCATTCTCCCTGCATTTAGCGCAAATACTATGAGGATCTAATGCCGATTTAGGCAGCCTAACCTTACAATCTTCCCTACTGCAAACTCTAAACATAGGTGAAGCCTTAGCGTCAGACATCGTGAAAGAGTAGTCAAAACCAAAGTCGAAAAACAGTCCACAATAAGCGTATGCCAAGCCAGAGAAAAACAGAATACGTCACCAAAAAACCAATCCAAATTCTCGGCAAACGAGTTGAAATCCAAGATGGAGGAACGAACAATAGGTGTTGTTCGTTCAACCGACAGAGAAATTATGGCTTAGAAAACGGGAATAGTTCCAGACCCCGCCACCCAGCGGCGGGAATGGTGGATCACCTGACCTACCTGTCGCGTGTGCCGCGAGTTTTGAAATTCTGTCGGGACGACCGAGTCTATAGCTAAGTATATATCTGCTGGGTAAGTTACTTGTACAAAAATGTAAATACAGCAGCTTACACTATATATTAATACCACTTGTTCAATACTGTTATAATAGAAATTTTTTGGGTATACAAATTGGGATGCACCCAGTTGTATACTTTGTATTAACTGTAGCTTAAACATACATATATGCCATAAACTAAGTACGGTGAGTCCTCGACTTACAGTGCTTTTTCAATGCATTAACAGTGTTTTACATCATCATAACTTGATGTTGCATCATGTTATGGCGCTGTAAGCACTGTTGACGGTGCTAATGGCAAGAATATGCATCAAATTAACAGTGCTTATGCTGCTGTAACTTGATGCACCATCAAGTTATGGGGCTGTGAGAGCTGTTCAAGTGCCATTAAATGCTGGAAATCAACTTACAGCTCAGTGCTGCCCAAGCCATAACCCGAGGACACACTGTACAATAACCAAAAAGTGCCCCTGGTCACCAAATGAATTATATAAATATTTATATTTGTTCATCATTGAAAAAGAGAATTCCCTATGGTAGACTTTAATTTTGCTAAAGTTCCATCTTGGCAACAATTTAGAAATTCCTAGTTATGATTATAAAGCAATAAACGACTTTCCAGTTATTTCTCTTAGGGACTGTTAAGGTGGATGATCTTGGGTTATGGATTATATCAGGCTCAAAGAATGCTGGTTTCCAATCCCTATGCTAAGGAGTGGCTTGACATTTAAATTCAACAGTGAAACAAAACACTTAAGAATAGCTGAGAATCTCCTGGTTTCAACTGTAATAATACAATTATTTTGGAAACATGCTACTTACAACTTCAGCTTTCTTCCTAAATCCTGTAAAGACTAAGACCACATTTTTCATTACATGGCAAAACACTGGCCGTTGGTTGTAAGACAGTAAACCATCTGCAGCAAGTTCTATTAGAGCTGGTTTACCTAATATTCTGCAAAAGAGAAATACATATCTTTAATCTTTTTTTTTAGAAATAGTATTAAAAATCAATTTGATGAATACTATATAGCCTGAAAAATTATATAGACAATACAACCTCACACATTCAGATAAATGACATTCATTTCCCAATGATTCATGATTTATTTTTCTTACTATTTTGTTAAGTATTTTTGGATAAAGTCTGATAACATAATGATGTACAGTAATGCTCAAATCTGATGCGACATGATTCTTCTTGTATCGTCCAGATTCTCAGACTCAATGTGATGTTGCAAACTTTTTTTTCATTCCTATTGTCATACATGTTGAAAAGTTTGCAAATTCACAGCTAATACTATTTTCCTTATAGTTATATAAGTATTATCCCTTTTACACATTGGTATAACTATAATGTGTTTGAACAGATATTTTTCCACATTGCTTAGTTCAAAGTAAGGTGTGGTAAGGTTAGTGGTGCCATCAATGACAGGGCATTCACACGCTCCTTGGGCTAGTCAACAAAACTACCCCTGCAGCATTATAACAGTACACCTAATAAGCTCAACAGTGATAACATTTTCAAAATAAGAATACAATTACAAAACATTTTCTTTGAATGTTTTAGTTTTAGGCTGTGTTTAAGTTGTCTGCATGTTGCAAAATTACTTAGAGGCCTAAAAAAATAATTTAAGAGTTCTGAGATGTAATCTGTTACTAATGAATTTATTTGTAGAGATTACCTGTTCTTTGAAGAATAAATGACGATGATGGTTTTGATTAGTATATGGAGAAGATGGCTATTAATTAAAACATTTATTAGTACGTACTAATATCAAGGCATATGGAATACCTGTTTTCTAACCCTAACTGGATGGATTGATCCTCGGGAGTAATAATAACAGGTTTGGGGTGGTGGACAGATTGATCCTGTAGATAAACAATATTAAGCGCCATCAATTTGGAAAGAATTGGGTGGGAAAGAGGTGCAAGTACAACTATAGCCCATAAATTCACTAATGGCCACTTTTACACCGGCTAAAACCACAAATCAGGAGTCTCAGGACTTCAGTTCTGCTTATAACTTCAAGGGGGAACGTATTACGTTTCTGTCTCACGACATGTTTTTGTAAATTTGCATGTAAATATACCAAAGGGTTGTTGGTGTTGGTCTTTGTTCTTGTCTTTAACAATAGTATATCAATTGTAAATGTAATTTTACAGAGAAAAGTGCTAAAAAATATTAGAAAACACATGTAAAAGTAAAAGAAAAGTTACTGAATCTTTGATCTTGGTAAATTTACATAAATATTTTTCAATAAACATGCTAAAAATTTGTTACCAATTTCATTTCTTGTGTGTTTTGATAGTGTGAGCAGTAATTATAATTTTACAAAATAAAATAAAATTATTCATTAGAAAAAACATATATAGTTGGTAAAATTTACGGTTGTCTTGTAAAAGAGGCCCCACAAGGGGTTGTAAATAGTTATTTTCAACTTCTCGTGGAAGGTAGGGAAAATTTTTTATAATCTTTTTCTTTCATCATGTGCATTTGCATATCTCCCTCTTTCCATTGATGTGTTTTTTTCGTAAATTGGACAACCTCAAAGTTTACCCAGCCTGAGGAGCTGCATATTGATTTTTTTACTCATCTATGGGTTAATGTTATAACAATCATCAATTTTTTTTTTCATTTAACAATTGAACTGAGGTTTGATGAACACTTCGTTTTGGTCAAATGCACCAGCGATGAAAATGTTTCTTAAGTGTTTTTTCTGAAATTCGGCTGCATGACATTTCCTCAAGATTTTTTAAATATAAGACAATTTCCCTCTTATGGAACATATTATGGCCTTATTGTATGCAATAATCATGTTTGTGCATTGAAATAATGAATAAATATGGAGCATGTCAGGTTCCCTGTTAGTGGATTTTGAACAAAATCCTCTGCAATCAGGTAGCATCAGTTCTGAGCATAACTGTACAATAATAATGAATATTCACAACCCAATTTTTACCATAATATTAGATTTCCTTGCATTAACATTTACAGTACCTTCCAACATAACAAATAACCTTGTCACATATGAGCAAGTAACCAGACTTTTCATAACTTGATTTGATGCTTATTTTAGTTTCCTTATATACAACATGATTACAAAGCTTTCAAAATCATTTACACAAGTCTATTACTAAATCTCTTTCTGTGCTTTTTCCAAAATTCCTTACAATGATACACCCTCCCTTCTCACAATTCACAAATAAGTAGATCTGGGTCTTCCAATTCTTCTGGAGCCACAGAAACCCAGTGGACACTATCACATACTATTCTTCAAAGGGTTGTGCATCTTGTGCATATCATCTTCATTTTCCTTTTAACCTTATTCAAATCTGGAACTTCTATAATTTTGCTCATGGTGTAATTTTTACCTCAAAAATACATATACAGTACGGTCCCCAATTATGCGAGAATTTTGTTGATCCACGGACTCACAGAACTGGAAAATCGCAGATTTTGATACACATACCTTATGGGAATAATTCCATTAGGGCCGAGGCAAACGGCAACTTACCCAGTCAAACTTTATTATACTACCCATTTTCAATACTTTCTCTATATTACTATCCTGTAAATTTTCCTAATATGAAATTGTTCTTATGGATAAATAAAACATTAAAAAGGTTTTAATAACTTGAAAAATTTTGAAGTTACACCCAGGATGGCGAAAACTCCCACTCGTAAACACTGCCACCATTGGGTGCACGACCCCCCCCCCCCTCTCTCTCTCTCTCTCTCTCTCTCTCTCTCTCTCTCTCTCTCTCTCTCTCTCTCTCTCTCTCTCTCTCAAAACAAAACAAGTTAACCTAGACAGAACAAACCGATTTCAAGTTGTCGACTGCTACCAAAATGGAATTTGCTCTTTCCTTCGTCTCTAACTTAAGGACAAGCTTTTTAGTTTCGAGAAAATAGGTCTTCCTCTTCGACTTCTAGGCAGATGCATACATGATGCAGATGATCAGAATACACTTCACAGATCTGAATAATACATATGGTGATGATGATACCGATCATTCATACACACTGTGCTATGGCGTTACAAATGCGTGAGGATGAGCCTTACGTCTTAACTAATGGCTGAGCAGAAGCCTTCAGAATACACTTTGCAGATTTGAATAATACCTATGGCAATGATGATGATCAGAACACACTTTGCAGATCTGAATAATACGTATGGCGATGATGATGATACCATTCATTCATACACACTACGCTATGACGTCACAAATCATGAACCGGAGCCTTCCATCCTAGCTAATGGCTGAGCAGGAAATCTTTTTCTCACATTTCCCCCACCCCTTCTCTCAGATACCAGTGAACCACAAGCACCCCACCCCACCTAAAATACTTGAAAAGACAATAGATCTGATATGTTTGCGGCACGTGACTCGCAGACTTTGAACGACTTCGCAGATACAGAAAATCTATTTTTGAAAACTAGCGACTGCATAAAAGAGGAATCTCACAATTCAAACAAGCATATTTCAGGACTGGACTGTATGATGTAAATGAAATTTTTATAATCTATAACATCAAACTTTATATTCTATTTGTCAATTGCAGTTATCCAAAAACTGAGACACTGATAATAAAAAGATATCCAGAGCATTTTAGTCACTATATCACATATGTTTTTCTTACATAAGTGAGCAGCTGTTCATACACAGCACCAAAGAAAAGGAGCATGGAGGTGGACATTTAGGTATATCAATTGAAATGTTTTATTTGTTTGTTTGTATGGTGTTTTTACATTGCAGGGAACCAGTGGTTATTCAGAAACGGGACCAACAGCTTTACATGACTTCCGAACCACGTCGAGAGTGACCTTCTTTCACCAGAAATACACATCTCTCACACCTCAATGTCTACGACAGTTGGAGCAGATGAACTGAAATGGATAACTGCCGAACCACCAATAGTACTAATATGTCTACCAGCCAACTGTCCTCAATTGAATTAAATATAGAATTTAGGCCAAAGTCCAAGCACTGGGACTTTAGAGGTCATCCAGTGAAGAAACAGAAATTGACAGTAAAAGGTTACTATAACAAGGAAAACCTTGCAGTTGCACCATGAATCAACTGTTAGGAGAGGGTGGAAAGTAAGATGGAAGAAAGAGAATATGAAAGTAAGTACAGTAAAAGAAACAAAAGGGGTTGTATACAGCTAGGGGCCGAAGGCACGCAGCTCAGAACCGTAATGCCTACAGTGAACCGCATGAGGTGCACTGATAGTGCTATCCTCCTACGGGGTCCAGTATATCAAGCCATTTGGGTGCCACCAGAATCATCCGTAAATTCTGCGTGATCCGCACCCTGTTGAGCACTGCTCAAATCAGGCAGAATGGGGGAAAGGTGTAAGCTTCCAGGTTGTCTCAAGGATGTTGGAATGCATCCTCTGCTGCTACCCACGGGTCCGGTACAACCGAGCAGATTACCACCTTCCTGTTGTACTGGGTGGCAACCAAATCTATGATTGGATGCCTCCATACGTTGAAGAGCCTTTCTGCTACTTCATGGTGTAAGGACCACTCAGTTCCTACCACCTGATTCTGGCAGCTAAGCTTGTCTGCCACTACATTCCTCTTGCCTAGGATGTACCTGGCTGACAGCTCTACTGAGTGAGTCATTGCCAACTCGTGCTCCTACATTGTCAACCTGTAGAGCTCGAGGGAGACAAGTCCCCCTTGCTTGTTAATATGTGCCACTACCGTCGTGTTGTCAGTCACCAACACCACGGAGTGTCCCATCACTCGTTCCTGGAACTCCTGGAGAGCCAGGAGGGCTGCCTGAGTTTGAGAACGTTGATGTGAAGGTGTTTGTCGTGATCGTCCCACACTCCTGGAATCAGCAACTCTTCCAGGTGTGCGGCCCGCAAAATGGTTGTTCAGTCGCTTGCGTTAAGCATAGTAAACTACTGTTTGAAGGTATGGGACACTACGTCTAAACAACAACAACATCAACATCGAATACAAAAACTCCAAAACTTTGCGGCAAAAGTGACTGATGGGAAGGCAAAGAAATACAATCATGTAACCCCAATTTTAAAGAAATTAGAATGGCTAAATATAGAACAAAGAATACAGTGCGACCTGTCTATTAATTTATAATATATTAAATAATTTATTACCAACATGGATTTTTCCTCTTGACATTAGTTGGATTTAGAAGTGACAAGATAGCAAGAAATAGCAACGACCTTTACGTGCCAAGGACAAATACCCATCTGGGTAAAAGATCGTTCTCTGTACAGGGTCCTTTAGCTTGGAATAAGCTACCAACAGCTATAAAAACAATAGTCAATATAAATTCTTTCAAATCAGCGGTAAAGAAAAATTTTTCGCTGGTAGGTTGATAAAGCTTTATACAGTAACATCACTGCATCTCTAGAATTTTTACAATAGAAGGCCAACTTTGTAAATCATAAGGATGTCTATTTACACATGTAAGTAAAATTATACATAATATTATACTATGTATTGCAGGGGTACGTTTTATTTTCTGTTTAAGATGTTCAATCAGGTTTGTTGTACATAAGTAGTATCAAATGTAACTCATACATTGAAATACATTTTATCCTTTGTAAGATACAGAATAGCCAATGTAAATATCTGAAATAAAGCCCCCCCCCCCTCTCTCTCTCCTCTCTCTCCTCTCTCTCCCTTCTCTCTCCTCTCTCTTCTCCTCTTCTCTCTCTCTCTCTCTCTCTCTCTCTCTCTCTCTCTCTCTCTCTCTCTCTCTCTCTCTCTCTCTCTCTCTCTCTCTCTCAGGAATAATTCATAATTTCACTCTTAAAGGTCAGATCTCTGTGTTATTGACTGAAGGTATATATTTGAAATGGTATAAATAATATAACCTCAAAGATTATTACAGTAATAGGTTAGTAATTTTAGGTATATTTGAAGTAGGATGTTATTTGGAATCTGAACTTTCAAGATAGGCAGTTATAAGCATTTTTAGTAGGGGTTCTAACTATTTGCGGGTTTTAACTAATCGAGGGGGTGTCTGGTACACATCCCCCCGCAAATACGGGGGGAACACTGTACATCCAAATTCTACAAGACAGTTGCTGATTTCTTGGGTTTGATATATGTATTTAGACTTGATAAGGACAGAAAGATGTGGGTTGGAGGATAGACCTATGCTTCTACGTCGGAAAACCGAGTTCAACGTTGCTACGTATCCCTTTATTGTAGAAGATGAGACATCTAAACATCCTGAGGTACAGAAAGAATTCTGCAATTTCTGTTACAGACTTCTCTCAAGACGAGACATTAAAATGCCTGCACCAGGCCCTAAAGATTGTCCGCTTGGTCTGGTAGACTCTGGCAGATGAAGAATATCTACATGCTGCAATAGCAATTGAAGCCATTCTTCAAAAACCCTTCTGTCTAAGGAGTTTCCCGACAGTTGAAACCCTGTCAGGGCCAGTGGATCATCCTCGGTGGTACCGTCTGAAATGGAGCTATCTAAGAAGATTGGGCCTTGCAGATGAAAATCTTGGGAAGTTTATCAGAAGTGTGAGGAGATTTGGATACCATTCCTGTCTCGGCTACAATGGGGCTACTAGGATCATCACATTTGAGTGGTTACATAAATCCTGATTACTTCCCATATCATGCGGAATGGTGGGAAAGCACATAGGTCTTTGTTGGACCAGTCTTTGTTGTAGCATGGCATCCATTGCCCACGTTAGAGGATCCAGGACTGGTGAACAAAATATTGGAAGTTGGTTGTTTTTGGAGGTCACAAAAAGATCTAAGAGAGGCATCCCCCACAGTCTCCACAGGGCCTTGCACACCTGCAGATGTAGAGTCCACTCTGTGGGAAACACCTTCTTGCAACAGCTCAGATCATCTGCTAGGACACTGAGCTTGCCTTGGATGAACCGGGTCACCAGCTTTGTTTGGTAATAATAGAGAGAGAGAGAGAGAGAGAGGAGAGAGAGAGAGAGAGAGATAGAGAGATGGAGGAGGGAGAGAGAGAGAGAGAGGAGACGACCAAGAAGAGAGAGATGAAGTCGTTTGACGACAGAGGACGAGAGAGAGAGCGAGAGAGAGAGAGAGATGAGAGAGAGAGAGAGAGAGATTGAACAAATGAGTCCCCCTTTGCTTCTGAATATGAGCCAGGGCTGTGGTGTTGTTGGAGTGTACCAACACTGTCTGGTTGTGGACTTTCTTAGCAAAATGTTGGAGTCCAATATAAATCGCTGTTAATTACTTCAGGTTGATGTGCCAACGGATTTGATCATGAGACCACTCCCTGATACTTCTTAGTCGTCTAAGAAAGCTCCCCAACCTAGAAGTCTAGGTTGGGGCTCAAAGAAAGGAAAATCATCGCTTCTGAAGTCTGTTGTCTGATTTTTACCATAGGAGATCCTTCTTGATCTCCTCCAAGATGGAAAATATGAAGGAATCAGGAAGAGTTTTCTTGTCCCAGCTGGCACAAAGATAAAACTGAAGGGACCTCATAGGGAGCCTTCTCAGGCTAACAAACTGCTCCATGGAGGCTAAGGTGCCGAGAAGGGTCATCCATTGCTTGACAGAGCAAGTATATGCAGTCCCTGTTATTGGAGGGGGTTCCATTCCGACAGCTTGGGGATAAATGAATATTGCTGATAACTGTGCCCATAACTGGTTACTGGAGCCTCTGTTAGGTATGTATCAGCGCCAACACTATTATAACCGGATATTGGTGCATTTGATTTTTGGCATGGCACTAGACAAACACCATTAACCAGACTGCCAATACCCAGGGACTGCCTGTAAGGCAGGGGAGGAACCCGTTCACTTTCTTCAGGCATGGCTGGATTCATTTGGGGAAGGGAAAAACCTGAAAATGTGATGAGATTCTATCACTATCAGTTGGGACTTGCAATGGTTGAATAATAGGCCCAAATCTGGCACTAAGAGAAGGGTCTTCTGAAGACCCTTCCTTCAGTGGTGATCAAAAAAGCCAGTTGTCTAAAAAGAGGGAGATGTTGATTCCCATTAAATGAAGCCATTGGGAGAGCGAAGCAAGTACCCGAGTAACACTTGCAGTGCTGTCAAAAGCCCAAAGCATAGGGCTCAGAACTGGTATATTCTGTTGTAGAACACACACTAAAGGTACTTTCTGGACTATGGATGCATTGGGATATGAAAATAAGCATCTTGCATGTCTACAGTTGTCATCCAGTCAACTCAGTGAATGGATGACATGACAGTATAACTTGTCTCCATCTTGAATTTTGTCATTTCAATTAATAAATTCAAGGCACTGACATCCAATACTGGCCTTCATCTCCTATGCTTTGGGTACCACAAAGACACGACTGTAGAAATCATCCAAACTAAATTCTTCAACTACTTCGATGGTTTCCTTCTGGAGGAAAGATGAGATTTCATTCGCGAGGGCCGAATACAGGCAGTCCCTGGCTTACGATAGTTTCAGCTTACGATGTTCCGAGTTTGCAACGCTTGTCAATATTCAACTGCATGTAATGTTCAACCCCATTTTTACTGCATATATTAGGATTTTAACATATATCCCTTATAATGATGAGTTTTGATTCTGGCAATAAACCTAGGCTATGTTAGCAGTCACTACTGTAGCCTAGTCTAAGATTCTGACATTTAAAACTAAGAAGCTATATGCTTAGAATAAGCCTAATCAGTATGTATGTATACTCACTTCAAATAATAATTACTTAACTATAATAAACAAAAGAAATTAAAAGCTCCCTTGGAAGAGATCTTGACTAAAGGCAGATAATTCAAGGTTAATTACCAAGTTACCCTAAGACTAACCGACAAAAATCCTACAAACAACCCATAAGCTGCAGAACAGTCACTGATTGATGCAGAGGTTAAAGAACCATAGAGCAAGGGATTGTGTACACGCTACTATCACTGCTTCAGAAGGCAAACATAGAGTGCAAGGGCTATCCCACTCTCTATACCCCTCATAAGCACCTGACAGGAAGAGGAAATTGGGAAAGAAGAGACCTTTGGAAGAATAAAGGGACAACTGGGTATGAGCTGCAGCCTGGAGAAGGACAAGGGTTTGTGTGACGGTCACCAAAACAGTTTCCAGCCATCTATCTGCATCCTCAGTCAACATCTAGCTTTCTTTGAGGACAAAGGGCATTATCAGCCCATGCAACCAAAAAGGATGCTCCTAATCTGTGCCATGTCAAGGAAAGAACCAAAATGAACCTCTGAGAGTCCTTGCACAGTCAAGTCTCAATTTTTTTTTTTTTTTTTACTAACTAGTTTCTTTGAAAATTTGTCATATTTTTGCAACTAACTTCTCTGGGAGTTTTGATCCCAAAGGCCTGTGTCTCTTCTACAGGAAAGGTGTATGCTCAAGTAAAATCCTGAAAGAAAACCCCTGAGGAGAAGACTCCTAAAAGACTGAAAAGGAAGAACAAAGCAGGAGGACAAAGGGAACCCATGGGGTCCTCTAAAAAGTACCAAACAGTCAACACTTTCAAATTATCAGGCTACAGATAAAGTGCAAATGGGTGGTACCCTGCTACCTATTCACCTGCAGCCATTAACTTCCTGTTCCCAGACTTCCGTAATTGAATCAGTCGTCACCAAAGGTTTACATTCTCACAAAAACAATTAGTGTTTGCAGGTCTACATACTTTTCCTCTTTTCACATGACTTCTTGTCATTTATAGAAATTATGGGGGGTTTGATACGCTGTAATATAAACCTATACAAAGGATTAATGTATATTTAAAGTGAGCAATGAAAAAATGGCAAAATGTTGAACCACACAGCTGCAGCTATTTACCATGATTGTTAAAACAGTTGATGCAACATAGTACCTACACTAACATTTAAGATATATTACTAGATAATATATACATTCTACGTAAATGTCCTTGAAGGCATAAAAAACAAACTGACAAGATAACTAACCTGACGTTAGCTTCATGCAATTCCTCAAACTCCTTGGACTCAAAATCAGCTAAAATAAAATATGTACAATAGCTACTGCCATCTGCAATGTATTCTCGTCCAGACTCTGAGAACACCAACGGAACACCGAATTTCTGAAATAAGAAAAATAATAATCATAATAATAATACATCACCTTAGTGACACATAAATACACACAAAAAAACTTCTATGAAAGAAAATTTTTGCAAAAATGCAGGCAAATGACGAGAGAGAGAGAGAGAGAGAGAGAGAGAGAGAGAGAGAGAGAGAGAGAGAGAGAGAGAGAGAGAGAGAGAGAGAGAGAGAGAGATCCTCTATGCAGCTTAATTCTATCATATCATTTTTTTCGTCTTTCATATTTCAACAATTTTGAAGGAAGGAATTCATTCTATTCTTTATAAAATCAGTAAAATACATACACTATTAAAAACTAAGTATGTATAGTATTCAAAATACATGCACTTATAGACAGAATACTACAGCTGAAACCTGACTGGCTGGCTGATTGCCATGGTGATCTGTTAGCCAATAACAGCCCCCTACTTCTGTTTTATTTATAGACATTTTGATCACAAAATACTACTACAAACTATCGATGGCATTAGTAACAATATAAAGAACAACCCTCTCCAAGGTTGATATGATGAAATTCACAAGTTGAATACACTTATTTGGATCATGTATATTTTTGCATTTTACGGAATGTTTTTGTTGAAAACAGTGTTAGTGAACATACAATCTTAATTGTCCCACTATTTTATTACTGATGATCTTAATGACCTCACATTCATTCAACAGTATATTAATATAATAAACAATAATAATAAACTATAATGAATAAACATCTAAAATGAAACACGAAAAAAGGAAAAAATGTTTTTCCTGAGGTAGTAATGTTCGATTACCCAATTATGCGTCCATGTCTCAGCCTAGGTATCTACATATGTAGCTGAATTCTATAATTTGTATCGTCTTTTATTCTTCATATTTAATCTTTTACTATAAGGTTTAATTTCCGACGAAGTTTTGTCTCAGATTTCATACGTTTCCTCAGATTTTGTACACTCAGAAACGCTCTTTTCAGGACCCACCGCGTGACTAGGCCTGTAATGAGTGCCTAAACAAAGCATCCTGTCTTCTCTCATGACCCATTCTGACTTTGTGTTGGTTGTTTTTTGTGCCTTTTCATGCTTTTTTTTTGACTGAAATTGCTAAATAAGACATCATGGGGCCAAAGAAAGTTTCAAATGCTAGTCCTCCTGTAAAAAAGGCGAGAAACACTATAGAATTTAAGAAAGAACTCACAGCAATGTGTTGGAGATTGCTGCATGCCGATCACAGTAAGAAAATGCCTAGAAGTGCTGTTGTTAGTGAATTTAAGGCCAGAAGAGGCTGGTTTTAAAAATTCAGAAAGAGAATGGGCATACATAATGTGCCTACTTCAATGATTATGGACATTATTGCCATGTGGAGTGATTTAAAAGATTTAGTGGAGATTATCAGCCCAACAAATGTTGAAATCTGTCTCCAACATCTTTAATGTCAATGCCATGTTCCACTTTGAGCAAATTTTAAAGAGATGCCAGAAGCAAATGTATCTGGACAGTTTTGTTGTGCGACAGGGGTTCAATGACTCCCAAGCTGGTCGTAGTGCCAGTAAAAACCAAAGAGGGGAAGTAACCCCAGGTAGTGCCAGTAAAAAACAAGAGGCGAAGTAACCCCAGATAGGTCCTTGGTACTTCAAATACTTCTGAAGGGTGATTCCCCTTCCAAACAATAACCTCTCCTCCTCCCCTTCTCTAGGTCTTCCATACGCTAACAAGTCTTCCCTAAAGGTAAGAGTAATGTTAAATGTCCATTATTAGTTTCATTATTCATTTATATTTATTTCTCATTGTTTTCTGTAAGTAAAACTGTCTTTATCCCCTAAAAAAATGACATTGTTATGATACAATAAAGTTTCATACATACTTACCTGGCAGATATATACATAGCTATAGACTCCGTCGTTCCCGACAGAATTTCAAATTTCGCGGCACTCGCTACAGGTAGGTCAGGTGATCTACCGCCCTGCTCTGGGTGGCAGGACTAGGAACTATTCCCGTTTTCTAATCAGATTCTCTCTTCCACCTGTCTCCTGCGGGGAGGCTGGGTGGGTGGGTCTTCAATTGTATATATCTGCCAGGTAAGTATGTATGAAACTTTATTGTATCATAACAATGTCATTTTCATACATTCAACTTACCTGTCAGATATATACATAGCTGATTGACACCCTTTGGTGAGGGCAAGAGACAGCTAACCAACTGACTAGACAGGTAAACAACATATGTTGTAGGTATAAATAAACCTTAGTTCCTACCTTTTTAGATGGAAGACTTCGTGGCTACTGCCCAGGAGTCTGCTTCATCTCAAGAGCCTTAGCGAGATAGTGATCTGTGGCCAAGAGTTCCTGTGGATCTGTCGATGGGGTCTCTTCCACTTACTCGACTGAATCCTAACTGGCGTTTGTCAATGGGAGCACATCCGCTTATATGACAACACGCACTTATTTAAGGAGCACACAACCAATCCCGATCACCCGATCCTAACCCGTGTTAGTTCTAAGATTGCCTAGAGTTATCCCCAAACTCTTAGCAAACAACCACAAACTCGAAACTCATTCATACAAAATAACAAAATTTTTGTACCCCTCTAATAGTCCAGATGTCACTCGATTTTCAAATGAAGAGAAGTGAAGGCCGCCGTGCGACAATGACACTCCCATACACAAAACCGAAAACCCGAGAACACATCCGACAAGAGGGTTACGTACGTAATTTAAGGATTGGTGCTTTCTCCTTTACCCAGAACCGTCTGTGCTGACACAAACGGACCTAAAGAAAAACATTTATCATACGTAACTCGTACGTCTTTTAAATAATGGGATGCAAACACAGAGTTGCATCTCCAATAAGTTGCGTCCAAAATGTTCTTTAGTGACATATTTCTTTGGAACGCCACAGAGGTTGCGATTGCTCTAACTTGTGGGCTCTCACTCTTAAAAGATTAAAAGAATCATCTGAACAATTCTTATGAGCTTCTGTGATAACACTTCTAACAAAGAAGGCTAATGCGTTTTTGGACATTGCTCTCTTGGGGTCTTTCACTGAGCACCAAAGACCTTTATGCGAACCCCCCAACTGCTTCTTCCTGTCCAGATAAAATTTTAGAGCTCTAACTGGGCAAAGGGATCTTTCTGCCTCTCTGCCCACCAAACTAGAAAGTCCTTTCACTTCGAAGCTCCTGGGCCAGGGATTCGAAGGGTTTTCATTTTTGGCCAGAAAAAGGGACTGAAATGAACAAATTGCAGAGTCTCCTTTGAAGCCAACTCTTGATTCAAGGGCGTGCAACTCACTGATTCTTTTGCCGTTGCAAGAGATATCAGAAACAAACACTTTCTAGTGATGTTACGAAACGAAGCAGTGTGAAGTGGTTTCGAATTCATCTGATGATAGAAATTTAAGAACCACATCTAAGTTCCAGCTTGGAACCTTAGGTTCAAGTGATTTAGATGTTTCGAAGGAACGAATGAGGTCGTGCAAATCCTTATCATTCGTTAGATCTAATCCTCTGTTTCTAAAGACTGCTGAAAGCATACTCCTGTACCCCTTAATAGTCGGTACCGCAGAGATGCGACTTTTGTCTAAGAAACAGAAGGAAATCTGCAATTTCGGTCACAGAGGTACTGGAAGAGGACAGCTTCTTCGACCTACACCAGTTTCTGAAAACTTCCCACTTCGATTGGTACACTCGCCTAGTAGATGATCTGCGTGCTCTAGCAATTGCGTTTGCTGCCTGGCGAGAAAAACCCTCTCGCTCTGACAAGTCTTTCGATAGTCGAAAGGCAGTCAGAGCAAGAGCGGGTAGATTTTGATGGTACCTCTCGAAGTGGGGTTGTTTGAGCAGATCTATTCTGTTTGGAAGAGATCTGGGGAAGTCCACTGTCCATTCCATCACCTCTGTGAACCAAATTTGAGCTGGCCAATACGGAGCAATCAGAGTCATCTTGGTTCCTTCGGATGCCACGAATTTTCTGACTACTTCCCCCAGTATCTTGAACGGGGGAAAAGCGTAAACGTCTATCCCTGACCAGTCCAGGAGAAAGGCGTCTGTTGCATAAGCCCGGGGATCCTCCCACTAGGGCACAAAATGTTTTCTATCCTTTTGGAGAGGAATGTGGCGAAAAGATCTATTTGAGGCTTCCCCCAAAGGAGCCAAAGGCTCTGACAGACTTCTGAGTGGAGTGTCCATTCTGTGGCAAGGACCTGGAACCTCCTGCTCAATCTGTCCGCTCTCACATTCCTCTCCCCTTGGACAAACCTTGTTAGAAGAACTACCTTCCTTTGGTTCGCCCAAATCAATAGATCTCTTGCCAGCTCGTACAGAGCAAAAGAGTGCGTCCCTCCTTGCTTTTTTACATAAGCCAGAGCTGTCGTATTGTCTGCATTTATCTGCACGACTTTGCCTCTGACCAAGTGTTCGAAGCTCTTTAGCGCCAGGTGAATTGCTAAGAGCTCCTTGCAATTTATGTGCCATGACACCTGTTCTGCCGACCAGGTGCCTGACACTTCTTTGGATCCCAATGTTGCACCCCAGCCCGCCTCCGAGGCGTCTGAAAACAATGTCAGGCTTGGGTTCCGTACTTGCAGGGACACTCCTTTGTTTTCCTCTAATGGAATCAGCCACCACTTCAAATGATGTTTTATTTCTTCCGAGATTGGAAACGTGTCCGAGAGCTGACCTGTCTTCCAACTCCAACTTCTTCTTAGGAAGAACTGAAGCGGTCGAAGATGTAATCTTCCTAGGAGAAAGAACTGTTCGAGCGAGGAAAGGGTTCCCAGAAGGCTCAGCCATTCCCTCGCTGAAGTGCGCTCCTTCCTTAGAAAGTTCGATACTGTGGCACAGCCTTTCTTTAATCTCTCTTGAGATGGAAAAACTCGAAAACCCCGAGAATCCATCTGAATCCCCAGATAAACCACGTTCTGGCTGGGGATCATCTGAGACTTCTCGAGGTTCACGATCAATCCCAAAGATTTTGTCAATTCCAGTGTTATTAACAGGTCCTCCAAACACTGTTTTTGAGACCTGGCTCTGATGAGCCAGTCGTCCAAGTACAGGGAGACATTTATCCCTTTCAAATGTAAGTGCCTTGCTACATTTTTCATCACGTCTGTGAAGACTTGAGGAGCCGTGGACAGGCCGAAACACAGGGCCCTGAACTGATAAATTCTTCCTTCGAACATAAATCGAAGGTACTTCCTCGACGAATGGTGGATCGGGATGTGGAAGTATGCGTCCTGAAGGTCTAGGGACACCATCCAATCCCACCCCTTGTCGCAGTGCTGCAAGGACTGAGGCAGACGTTTCCATGCTGAACTTCTGTTGTTCGACGAATTTGTTCAGCGCACTTACGTCCAGTACCGGTCTCCATCCCCCCGAGGCTTTTGTTACAAGAAACAAGCGATTGTAAAACCCCGGGGAGTTGCAATCCAGCACAAGCTCTATTGCTCTTTTGTCCCACATCTGTTCCACCATCTGACGAAGAGTATCCCTCAGAACAGGGTCCCTGTATCTGGCGGACAATTCCCTCGGAGATGTTGTCAAGGGAGGAATGTCCTTGAATGGGATGCGATACCCCTTCTCGATAATCGACATCGTCCAAGTGTTCGCTCCTATGTCTTCCCAGGCTTTCGCAAAATAATGTAGCCTGGCTCCTACGGGTGTCTGGAGGACAGAATTCTCACTTCCCTTTCTTAAAGGGACGGAAGGAAGACCTGCCCCTCTTATCGGTTGACTTCCTTCTGGCGATCGATCTAGTTGGAAGACCTCCTCGAAAGGGCTGTTGCTGAGCTGGGCGAGCCACTTTCTTTTCCTCACTAGCCACAGGCCTATTCTTCCTTGAGGATTGCCTAAGGAGATCCTGGGTGGCCTTTTCAGTTAGAGAATGCGCGATATCCTTCACCAACTGCGAGGGAAAAAGGTGTTCAGAGAGAGGCGCAAACAATAAGGCGGCTCTCTGCGAAGGAGAGACAGCCTTCGTGAGGAAAGCACTGTGAACCGCCCTCTTCTTTAAAACTCCTGCACCAAAGAGGGAGCATACCTCAGCCGATCCATGGAAATGAAGGAGACCGGATTGAGTCAAATGCCTGGACCGCCTTATCAATGCAGGCGAGGATGCAATTTAGGGTTTCTGGGTCAAGTTGTTCCTTTTCCTGAGATTTCTTGGCCAGAACCCCAAGGGACCAATCTAAGAAGTTAAAAACTTCTAAAGTGTGAAAAAGTCCCTTGAGGAGGTGGTCCGTTTCCGAAAGCCCCCATGTTACCTTCGCTGCATTCAAGGCGTGCCTTCTCGACGAATCCACCAAACTCGAGAAGTCTGATTCAGCTGAAACGGACAGAGACAATCCCATATCCTCTCCCGTTTCGTACCAAATGCCTCTCCTCCCTGTAAGTTTAGCGGGAGGCATACAAAAGACCGTCCTCCTAACTCCTTCTTCTTCTTGAACCAGGAGTCAAGAGATTGTAGAGCCCTCCTCATAGATATAGCAGGCTTCATTTTAAGGAAAGAGGAAGACTTGTGTGTTTTCGTGCTCGAAAACTGAGAGCGTGGAGGAAGGGGGGAGCAGCTGGCGTCAAAGAGTCTCCATATTCCTCCAATAGAAGGGACGAAAGAACTTTATAATTAGAAGATCCTTCCTTCATTTCGTCCTCCGAGGCATCTTCTGGGTTGATAGGCTCGGAAGGAGAAGGCTCTCTTCTTTCTTCTGAGTCTTCTCTTACTCTCTTACGAGTATCAGGCTCTTCATACGAGGAATGCGCCTGGTGTACAGCAGGAGTATCTCGCCTGGGAGGAGTAACGTGTTTGGAATACTCCTGGCGCTTGGCAGGCGCAGAGCGCCTCGAATACTCCTGGCTTCTAGTAGGCGCATTTTGTTCAGAATACTCCTGGCGTGTGGTAGGAGTATTAAGTTCAGAATACTCCTGACGCCTGGGAGGAGTATAAGCTTCGGAATACTCCTGGCGCCTGGGAGGAGTATTAAGTCCAGAGTACTCCTGGCGCCTGGGAGGAGTATAAGCTTCGGAAAACTCCTGGCGCCTGGGAGGAGTATTCAGTTCAGAATACTCCTGGCGCCTGGGAGGAGTATCTAGGTCCGACGACTCCTGGCGCCTGGTAGGAGCACGTCGTTCCAAATACTCCTGATCCTTAGAATGCGTCTGATGTTTAGTATGAGTATTGATTCCGGTAGGCGCTTTCCGTCTCACAAGCGCTCTACTCCTAACAGGATCTTCCTCTTCAGCTAACTCTTGGCGCTTGATTGAAGATCTTGAATGTTGTACTGGCTCGTTGCGCCTACTCTGAGCCTGGCTTCTGGTTGGCGCCCTACTCTTGACAGGAGTAACTTCCTTTCTTACTTCTCTCCTGTCTAGCGCACCGCTCCCCCCAGAGATGGCCGCCTGTGCGACAACTCCCCTGAAGGATGCGTCGCGCCCGACAGGAGATAGGTATTTAGATCTTTTAATAGGAAGCCTATCATCCTTCTTACGAGTAGGCTCCCTTTATAACGAGTTCCTACTAACAAGGCTAATTGCTCTTGCATATTCTTCAAAATTTTCCTGGTTGAGGAATCTTCCGAATTAGGAGAGGGAGATCTGGAAGGCGCTCTAGGATCCCTTCCAGACCCAGAGTCTGAATGTATTCTCGCCTTCTTTATTACCGAAGGCGCTCCTCCTTCCGAGAAGCGCTCGGGACTCGAATTGAGCTCATGCTCTTTCATACTCCTCTTCAAAGGACGGGAAAGATTCGACTCCTTCCATCCTCTTCTCGGAGAAGGCGAACTAGACGACGAAAAGCACTCTCGAAGGACGCTTTTTCCTATAGCGGTCCTTGGCAGTCGATACGATCGATTCTGCCGAAGGGACGCCTGATCGTTGGGGATTTCTCCACAACCCCCGTACGGCTTTCGACTTTCCTTCTCCTCCGGGCCAGGGAGCTTGGAAGAGGTCTAGGCCTGGGAGCGTCGCAGAGACGACCAGACGCCCCCTCCACTACACTGGGGACACTAACATCACTACCACATTCACTTCCTTACCTTCCAATGCTGCGACTTTTTCCTGCATTTTCTGAAGGGAAGCTCTAAGTTCTGCTATTTCCCCCGAAGCAGAACTAGAGGGATTAGCAATTTGTGAACGGGCTGAAACAGAATGGTCATGATTATCATAGGAAGAAGCTACAGAGCTAGATAGTAAATCATGAGAGGCAGACATTCTGCGGGTTTTATAAGCCGCCTTCCTCTCTCTATCTTTCTCTAACTTCTTCAAGTAAGAAGTTAGATTCTTCCACTCTTGTGACTCAGTTTTTCTCACACTCGTTACACGTATTCTCAATCGAACATTCAACCATTCTACACCCCTACAAATAGTGTGAGGATCTACCGAAGCTTTCGGAATCCTCACCTTACAGCCCTCATTCACACACACTCTGAAACTAACACTAGAATCAGACATATTCACAAATTCCAAAAACCAAGTCCAAAAAACAGTCCACGATAGCGAATGCCAAACAACGATCCAAGTACGTCACCAAATATCAGCGAGAGATGATCAAAAGCTTTGCGAAAAACGAATTCTAGTCAGGAGGAAGTAACAACAATGTGATACAGCCGGCGACAGAGAGAATCTGATTAGAAAACGGGAATAGTTCCTAGTCCTGCCACCCAGAGCAGGGCGGTAGATCACCTGACCTACCTGTAGCGAGTGCCGCGAAATTTGAAATTCTGTCGGGAACGACGGAGTCTATAGCTATGTATATATCTGACAGGTAAGTTGAATGTATGAAATATATTTTTTGTTAATATTTTTTGGTTTCTGGAAAGCATTAATTGTATTTTCATTATTCCTTATGGAAACTGTTTCGGTTTTTGTACGTTTCGGACTTCGTGGGAAGTTCTGGAACAGATTATGTATGAAAACTAAGGTTCCACTGTACTGACAGGTTTGTCTTATTGCCAACAGGAGGAAGGGGTGGCTGCTTCTATAATCTCAAAGATAAATAGAATGGTTGCTCTACTCCGACACTTGCCTGTATCGGAGCAAGTTCCAGCATGTGGCGGCCGAATCCCCTCTCTGCGCGAAGGAAGAGGAGGAGGATGAGGGACGGAGAGGATTAAAGACCAGTCACTCATCATACATTCTCACATTCGCAACCACACATCTAAGGTGAGATGCAACCTTACTAAAGGTCCCAAGGAAAAAGTGTCCAAGAACTTGTGGGCAATGTCCCGAAGGTAGGAGGTGAAGGTGGTCTGTTGAGACCACAGCCACATCTTCAGAACCTGATGGCCTGACAGATTCTTCTAGAATGCGAGGGTTGGATCAAGGCCCCTGACTTCATGAGCTATCTGCCAGGGAGTACTACTGGCATTTTCTACCCCAGCAGCAGAGTACACCCTTCTAATCTTCCCACAAAGCCAGAAAGAAATTGTGTTCTTGGAAGCAAAACAAAAGTCATCGACATTCAAGCCAGAGATGTCGAGTCCTCTTCAGATAGCACCGCAGCACGCTAACAGGGCAAAGTAGCATCTCGTCAGCATCAATATCTACAAGTCCTCTAGGGAGGGGATCGTGAAGATTTAGTGTATGGGACTGCCGGGTTCCGAGTCTTCGCAAAGAAGTCCGGGACGAAATTGAGCGAAACAGACCATCCCCTGGTATTTTACATCAAAAAGAGTTCACTAAGTTTGTTTCTCTTTTCGCTGATGCCAAGGCAAGCAAGAAAATGGTCTTGAGGGTCATATCCCTGTCTGACGACTCTCATAAAGACTCCTACGGTGCACAAGTCAGGCTCCTCAGAACAAGAGTTACGTCCCACATAGGGAGCCTGAGATCCCTAGTGGGCAAGACCTTTCGAAACTTCTCATCAAAAGTAAAATCTCAAGAGGATGATATATCTACTTTCAGCCAAAGGACTAAATCAAGAACTGCTCGATAGCCCTGCAGGAGAGTAGCTCTGGCCGGAGAGATACCCCATCTATGACACCAGCCACAGAGGACAGCTCACTTTCCCTAGTATACTGCTGCGGATGACTGTCTGAGGTATCCCGACATCTCTAGTGCTGTGTGGCATGAAAAACCTCTCTTGCAAGAGACGGTGGATAACCTCCAGCCGTGAAGAGCCAGGGACTGCTCTGCCTGATGGTACCATTCTTCGTGTAGCTGAGACAGCAGGCTGTACCATGGGGGGAACTCTCTCTGTGCCTTGGAGAGCAGAGCTAGAAGGTCGGGATACCAAATGGCAGGAGCCACCAGATTTTTCCTGAGATTCGAGGTGATCAGTGCTCTGCTGATAAACTTGCAAATAAGACAAAACAGAGGGAAGGTACAGACGTCAAGGTTGTCCATTGGGTGCTGGAATGGTTGGATGCCACCACAGGTCGAACCACCTCTCCATGATGTCTTTGTGGAGGGATCACTCTGACCCTATCACCTGATTCTGCCAAATGAGCTTGTCTGCCACTACATTCCTCTTGCCTAGAATGTACCTGGCAGACAGCTCCACCGAGTGAACCACTGCCCTCTCATGCACCTGCACTGTCAACTGATAAAGCAAAGGAGATACGAGACCCACCTTACTTGTTGACATATGACACTGCTGCGGTGTTGTCACTCATCAACACATCAGTGCCTCATCACTCTGTCCCTAAACTCAGGAAGGTTGCCTGAGTTCAAGAACACTGATGTGGAGATGTCTGTTGTGTCAGTTCCACACTTACCTGAGGTCAACAACTCCTTCAGGTGTGCGCCCCACCCATCAGTCAATGCATCTGTGTACAGAAGCATGTCGGAAGGGGGAGTATGTAGGGATATTCCTATTACAAGGTTCCTGTCCTCCAGCCACCAGTCTAAATCCTCCTTCACTTCCTCCGATAGAGGAATAAAAATGGACTAAGGATCTTGAGACTGGGACCAATACTCCCTCATTCTCCACTAAAGAGAACAAAGGTGAAGCCACCCATGAGGGACCAGCTTCTCCAATGACGACAGGTGACTGACTACAACCTACCATTGCCATGCTGGTTGTTCCCGTCAAGACAGAAACAACTGTGCTGCCTTCCTGAACTTGCCAATACGAGAGTCGGAGGGAAAGACTTACTGCTACTGTATCTATCAGCACGTCCAGTACTTATTCCTCTGCTTGGGAATGAGATCGGACTGTACCACAATCCGAGGGTGTGGCAAAAATCGAGGAGTCAATCCTTGTCCAGGAGCAACTGTGAGCAAGAACTCACCAAGATCAGCCAATCTTCGAGATACCTCACCAGACATCCCTAGCGAATGGTCCCAAGCTGAAACCAGGGTGAACAATGTCATGAACACCTGTAAAGCAGTCGAGAGCCTGAACTGGCATGAGCACCTGTGGAGCGGTCATGAGCCTGAAACAGATTGCCCAGAACTGGACACTGTCTCAACAATGATACAGCAAAGGTACTTGCGGTAGGACTGATGGATTGGTATTTGAAAATATGCATCCTTTTGATCCACTGTAAGCATAAAGTCACTCTCCCTGATGGAGTTGAGCACTGAGCATGCCGTCTCCATCATGAACTGAGTCTGGCGAATGAATCGGTTCAAGGGACAAGTCTATGACTGGTCTCCATCCCCCTGAAGCTTTCTCCATGGGAAAGAGGCGGTTATAGAAGCCTGGAGACTGATCCGACGCGACTTCGACAGCATGGCTTGGACTTTTTCTGTGTGATGTCCTTCGGCAACCAGGAACGTAAATCAGGAGACAGACCGGATCTTTGGTGAAGGTGAGCTGAAACTGTAAGGGGAGTAGACATTGAAGGTGAGCTGAAACTGTAAGGGGAGTAGACATCCCTACCGAAGGACATCTATTACTCAGGTCTCAGCTCCATGTCACTGTCAAATTGCCCAATGGCTCAACAAGAAACCCCTCACCAGCGGCAGCTACTGGAGGGGAACGCAGCGCCTAGCATTTCCCCTCCTTCTTCCCTTTGCCCCTTTACCTGACAGGAAGGAGAGCTGAAAGGGTCGTGACTATGCAAAGGAAGGAGGAGGCTGGGTTTTCCTGCGAAAGAAAGAGCTAGCCTGACCTGAAGGTTTGGCTACAGTGATGTGAAGACCCAGAGGTCTTGGTCACTGTCTGGTGAACAAGGATGTCGTTATCCTCAACTCGGCGCTTGTCCACTGCAGCACCCACCAACACTCTAGGGAAGAGAGAGAGGAGGAACCGAGCAACGGTCCGTTCCTTAAGGTCCTACAGACCTGGTCAATTGAGTCAGGACTGCATCCCATCTCTTAAAAAACAGGTTAGCCCACAAGTTTGCCATCTGGTGGGCCAGGTAGGAGATTGCCCTACCTCCAGACTGGCACAGTCTCCCGAAAGCAGAACCTTCCCCAAGAATGATAGCTCCTGAGGAGGCAGCCACTCTAGATACTGTGAAGGACCACTGATTCAGCCAGGAGACTGCCAGGAGTGCTGCCATGACGGTAGCTTGCTGCCTCTTGCTGCTAGAGGGTGATGGCCTCTGCGGTAAGCCGCTGCAGTGAGAGACCTGGGCCTAGACGAGCCAGATCCAGATCAACCTGTTTAGTCAGCAAGTGACCACTCCGAGGGAAAAGTATTGCTTCTGACAAGGCAGAAGAGGGGGAAGTAGCTTGTCTAATCAGTTTCATCGCAGTGAGTTCTACTCTTTGGGAGACAAGATCATCACTTGATCAAGTACACATTCAGCAAGTGAGGACCATGGCAATCCCATTGAAGCCTTGAGTTCCTTCTTGGGCCCCCAAAAGTATTCAAGTTGGGAAGGATGGTCCACAGAAGAGGCCCTGGTCCCTTCCCTGTGCTGACGAATCAGTGCTATGGTCTCAGAAAATGTTCTTTGTATCTCGATGGTGTCAGCATCCCTAGGCAAAGGACCCTCGAGTCCTTCCAAGATGTGTTCCTCTCAATCTACTCTTCCTTCAGAAGGGACAGCCTCGCCAGACCCATGGTCCCTCCTGCACCACTCTGACATACGACCTGGTCGACCCAAGAACCGAGCCAAGAA
>NC_061087.1:39714575-39738480 GCF_015104395.2 Macrobrachium nipponense | reverse complement strand
ATATTAGTTTCATGTTGGAAATCTGCATAATTGTAATTATGTTAAATTAAATATTCCTTATTTAAACTAAAAAGGTTTCCATATTCTATATATATTATTAGCCCTGTATAAGATTCATATAGGATTATTCCATAGATAACATTTTCACTTCTAGACTTCCTGACTTTAAAATCTCTCTTTTATTTTATTTTATTTATTTATTTATTATTATTATTTTTTTTTTTTTTTCATTGACTACGAATATAAATCACCGGGACAGACAATATGTCAGTAGGTTTTTGATATGTGTTTGAACTTTTAGCTTATTTGTCATTACTAAAGCGTTAAGTTTGAGTTCAAATCTTAAGCATATATATTTTGGATATTTAATTAACCTATGGTTACGTTTTGCTTATTTGATTTTATCGTGATTCCTTTTTTATTATAATTTGTAACCCTTCCGACTTCTTACGGAGTGTATTATATTGACTCCACTTGTATCCATATTTATTTTATATATATTTATTTATATATTTCTTTTATATATATTTGATAAATTAATGGTTGGCTTGAATATGTGGAAAAGTGTTCTAGCGGCGTACCGTATAAGGCTACTTGCGGTATCAAGATATGAATGATAAAGGTATTTAAAACCGCGAGAACCGCTATAATCCAGTTCGGATCCAATATCACGAGTTGTAACTCGTAAGACATTGACACTTCCTATTTAATTATCCGTTATTCTACCAAACCGATTGACTCTGGGTGATAAAATATATTATTGGTTTTCTTAATGGAAAGGAATTCACACGAGTTAAGGAGATTATTGATTTACACCACCCGAGTCAGATTATCATGTGTTGAATTCCATGTTTACTGATTTAGCACTCATAAATATTCCTAACGCACTCAATTGCGGTGTTTGTTTTTTAGTGCTATTAATTCTATATAACGTGTCAAGGAACTATTAACACTAAGAAGTGTTTATTCCCTCTGTCAGACTCGTAATTCTGTTAATAATTCTACGTATATTCTTTCAAGGATTGATTTGGCACAGGATAGGCCCTTAACTGACAGGTGTCTTAGTGTGTCCCTTGTTTTCATGACACGTGTTACAATCAGTTATGTGCTTTTTATATCTGTAAGCATTGTAGGCTAGTAAAATAGTGATTTGGCTTTCTGTGACATAGTAGGGAACCCTGGATGACGGAATGCAACCAGTTTAGGACGATTGGTATGAAAGAGATTATTACTACTACCTGGTCGTTAGTCACCTGCTGTGTTCTTCGGGTTTTCCTCGTCACAGACCCACATATAATATTACATTTGATTACATTATTCTGATACACTTACTTTAAATATACTTTTGCTTTAGGGTTTCTGCTCGAAGTGTTTATTGTTTTTGCTTAGCCGCTGACCCTGTTTCCGTTCGAAGTGTTTATTGTTTTGGGTTATGTCTGTTGACTCTTGCTTTGTTCAGTTTCTAACAGTTCTGCGCTCCACCCAGATATTCAATGCTCGCGATCTCTTGGGTTAAGGAATTTTCTTGCTTAGATACGGTTTTAACAATAGGCACGGATGTTTCTATATTTTTTTAGTCCATTAATGGTTCTTTGCTGTATTGGTGCGGGATTGCGGGGATAATGCGTCAGCTATGATATTTGCTTTCCCAGGTAGATATCTTATCTTGGCTCAAAGACCTGAATGATCATTTGTCACCGAGTTCCTTTTGGACTGTGATTAAAGCCTTTGAAAAAACTCGGTAAAGGACTCATGTTCAGTAAGGACTTTATCAGATAGCCATAGATTATGAACTTAAAATGTACCTAGTTAGTTAAAGATACCTAGCCCTTCCTCCTTCTATTACTGCATATTTACTTTCAGAGGGCTTTAGTTTACGTGAATAAAAAGCTATAGGAAAGAACTGTTTATCATATTACTGAAGTAGTACCCCTCTTACCCCTTGGTCTGAGGCGTCTGTTACAATAAAAAAAAAATTCCTTATTTAAATCAGGGATTTTTAAGTTAGGCGAGCTGCATTATTCCGTTTTTAAGATATCGAACGCCTGTTGATGCTTTTTAGACCATAATAAATCTATGCTCTTCTTCGTAAGATCTGTTAAAGGAGCTGTCATGATTGAAGAGTTACATATTTACATACGATTGTAATACCCACTACAGCGTAAAAGTGCTGTATCCCCTTTTTACGTAATAGGTACCAGAAAGTTATGAATAGCCGACACCTTACCATGGACTACTTTAAGACCTTGACAAGACACAAAACCTAGATAAACATGTTCGGTTTTAAAAAACTCACACTTAGATATTTTTACTCTGAGACTAGCTCTAGTTTATGTGAATGTACTTCTAAGGTATTAGAAAAGATTACAAGATCATCCATATAGGCATGTAGGTTATCCCCTAAAAGTCTCCAAACACTATATTGTTGTTGGGGCGCAACGTAAGCCGGAGGCATACGTAAAAAATTGATAATGTCCCCTGAGTGTGCTGAAAACGGTGTATGAGGTACAATCACTTAGGTAATGGTATCAGGTAAAAGCTTTTAAGTAAGTCCAAGCTGGTGAAAAATTTATTCTAACCTAACAGAGATAAGATGTCGTCGGTACATGGCACTGGAAACTATCGGGAGTCGTTTCCTTGTTTAAGCGACAGAAATCTACGCAGATACGCCAAGTCCGATCTTTTATGGCATGACGTTTGAGGGAAAAATTATATGGGCTTATTTGATTTCCTAATGACTCATATTACTAACATTTTTCAACTGCGTCATTTACCTCTATTTTGAAATTTCAGTGAGAGTCTATACGAAGGTACGTATATAGCTTTATGTTTGTCCTTAGACCGTATTTTGTGTTAAATTACATCCGTTTTTTTCCCCAGAGATCACTCGCTAGTGGAGAAACTGCCTGGTATTCAGATAATAGAAAAAAAAAATTTTCTGCTGAATCACCTCTGCTTGAATGACTTTACGGATATTACTTTAGATAGATTATCAGAGAGATTCATCTACGACTGATTGGGCGTGATTAAAAATTAGCAACAATAAAAGAAAATGCGATATTTATATGTATAGGTTTTTGTGGATTACTAATATTAACTTGTTGCTGTGAGTCAACCGTGTCTAGGCTTTGTTCGCGGAAATCGTTATATTTCAGAGTGTCGGGAAGGATTAAAATTTCATTTCCCAGCAAAGTCTTTTTACACGCTAAGACATTCGAGGGTGCATGCTTCTCGAGATTTTTGCGTGCAAAGTGCGACTGCGGTTGTGGGAGAATTCTGTTGGGTCATTTGAACAATGTTACGATTTATGAGACAAATGTATAGTTCCTTTATATAAGTTATTATTTGATTAACTGTCTCATTTTTGTTCAAACGGATTTTAATATGTTTTGAAGGTTATAGGATTTTCCTTTGATAAACACGCCTTATTTTGTTTTCAGGATGTAAGATAATATTTTGTATACCCCTAGATGGATCTTACAATTACACTAGATACAGATCAATGTTTTTTATAACTATAGAGGTATCTGTAAGCGCTCGCTTATCCGGACTTCTCATTAGGGAAGTTCGAACAACAGACAGTGAGTCCGTAAATACAGGATATTACGTTTACTAAAGGAATAAAACAAGATATTCTAATTTTTACGGCGCATACAGTTGGGCTTAATCCACCACTATTATATAACTTATTGTATTAAAATTACTAGAACCTGCTCTGATTACTTGATACGGTCGTGTGATTCATAGGAAAAATCCTTTTTAATTCAAAAAGGTATGGGCATAAAATAAAAGGTATGGCATAATTGATCCAACATCACTTTTCCCCACTCTGCTAGAGTCGCTTATTGTGTGGAATTTGCTATGCTTTGAACACTTCGGCAGTTTTGACTGACCTAGACCGCTTGACTAGGTGACACAGTAACCGAGTTTGCTTGTTTGATTCTGAAAGGGCTACTGTTTCTATTTCTTTTTTGTAATAATTAGGATCCTTCTCTTTATTACCATCGGCAACGTATTGTGTGTTTTTAGCATTATGTTGCTGGTTACGTATAAAGCAATGAATGACGAACTATTAGGAACTGAGTGATTACTATTAAGACAAGTTATCTCTACTGCATTCAATATTAAATGTTTGTACTTGCTGTTGTTTACTTCATTCTTTGCTAAAATTTGAAATAGTGAGGGATCCTGGTCAGCGCATTTAGCCTAATGAAAGTTTTTTACAGACATGTTATTCCTTGCAATCCAGCCATATTTTTAAAGTTGAGTCGAGTCATTGAGGTTCGATATTTTATATAACTCAAAAAACTCAAGGCTAAAACTGCGATCGGGACTTGCAAAGGTGCATTTATTGTCATGACCCGAAATAGTGTTACCTCTAATTTATATAGATTTGTACGGGTGTTCCACTTGTTTTTTGTGTGTTTTCTAATCACTACGGTGCTTAACGACCCTATCCATGCATCTGTATAAATACAGACGTCCACTGCGTAAACGCATATTCACTGTTTAATATGATTTGTTACGTAAGGGATTAATAATCACCCAAAATGATAAAATTAACATAGTATATGATTATGATATTTCAGTAGAACTTCTGGAAACAGACACTCAAAGGTAAAAAAACTCGCAGTAGCGAAATCTCAATGATTTAGATAATTTCTGTAAAAAATTAAGATTAAGAATGTCTCGTAACTTCAGCCACAGGAATAACGAAATTCGACCTGCAAAGGAAACACTCAAAGTTACTCCAAATGAATAAAAAATTGTACTTAGCTTGCTTTTGTGGGAAGTCACGGTGTTCCGATAACGACACACGGCCTTGGTCCTCCTTCTCTATTTAGCGGATGACCTGGTTTGGCTTCAGTTTCCCCCGTGCGCGTTGTTTCGATGATTCGAGCCCTTGAAAGATCCGATGCTGCAGACGCGTTCGGTTTGTTTCTTGAAGTGCCGGAAACGCTCACTAACGATGTTTTCTTGAATGATTCTGATGAGAGACGAAGCTTGCATTGCCGTAGGAAAAGGACAACGTCGGTTTTGTTTCTTGAAGTATTCACTAAACGATGATACTAAGTTGCTTGAAGAATCTCATGCTTTTCGTCGTCGTTGAAGAGTTCTTGTTTTCTGAAGTCGCTCACTAAACGATGATAATAGGTTGCTTGAAGAATCTGCTGCTTTCGTCGTTGTTGACTTCATGATTTATTATTCTGGTTATCTTCGGAGAAGTTGTAGAGTCCTTCTGGTACGCTTGCCACCCACTTTTTAGGGCTGTTGCCCTTGTATAATAATGGCGCCCTATGAGGTAATGTTAGACTTGCCATAAATCTTACGCTAAGTTGGTTGGTATTGCACTTCCATCTTCATGGGAGTGTCTTGGGGTTTGTAGATCACTTACGAAGTCGGGTATTATCTCTTTGGTTAGGACGACGATGTGTTAAACTCATGATGATTCGGTGAGGAGGTTCTTGTAGAAAACACGAAGTATAAAAATATATAATTATTCTTCTGAAGTTTTACATGCTGAAGATCAGGTATGATTGTACAAGTCTTCTAATGACGATAGCTAACTCTATTCTGCCTTTCTACCATCTCTGTTACAAGTTATGAAGGAAGCAGATAGTATCTCGAACATATGAACATACAATCAGATGACATAGTTACATACGAACACACATCAAAATGAGACACGCTACAGATCACGTAGGCCGTTTGAATTATAGGTCGCGTAGTTGTCTCAAGCAGGGAGCTTGGACACTAGAGTTTATAAACAATGAATGACTACACGTGACGGCATGTTATCTTAGCCTACTTTTATTGTATAACGTCATCTTTAGCGTCTCTAGTCTGATCACATTCCTGCAAGCAATCTGGTTGACCTCTTTAGTTTTAGTCTTTTATATATATGGACTAACATTCCATATTTTTATTATGTAAACACGTTACACATATGGTATTTCTTGTCGACTGGTTACTTGTTTATTACTATGAATATCATTCAGAAATGGAGTTAATATATAATCAGTGATGACCTCATTTACAACCATTATTGTAATTGCGCCTATTGGAGTTATTGTTGTACATTAGAGGGTATGTATCTTGGTAAATCTCTCTCTCTCTCTCTCATCTCTCGCTCTCTCTCGTCTCTCTCTCGCTCTCTCTCTCTCTCTCTCTCTCTCTCTCTCTCTCTCAAAAATAATAAATCTCAATTTTGTAAGCGGAAACATAAAAATGATCAATATTTTCATGATTATTTTTCTGGCGGATATGCAATTAACTATTACACTAATATTCAACTGTGCTGTAGATGTGTTTCGGGGATTCAGAATGAATAAAAAGAAAAAAAATGTGTGCCGTCCGCAATTAGTGAAGTACTCATACCTCTGGCAACAGTAAACCCTGATATATATACATATGATATGTTTATTTATTTGTGATGTTACATAATTACATATTATATATATTACGGATGACTACTATCAAAAATGTTATCATAAAAACTAAAACAGGTTTAATTTGTAGGAAACAACAAAGAAACGAGCTGTTACAATGATTGTTACGTTTTCGTGCGTCTGGTAGCATACTACAGGTGACTCCCGTCTGAAAACCTCCGGGTTCTGGGGACCTATGAGATCTCATCCCAGGCGTAATCAAAGGGTTAACGGTATCTCATTTTGTTGATGGATCTTAAATTTTTTTAATGGTATGTTTAAATATTCAATTGTATTGTTGTTTCACCAGCACTCATTTGAATAATATATATTTGCATATATATCTAATGTTTATTGATGGTACTCAAGTTTGTAGATGTAATCAGCACAATAAAACATTTTGTTGCCTATACTAGCGAAAGTACAGGATGTCTTATTCCCAGGGTCATGTTCTGAACTGAAATACATTATTAACTTATCATCAGTCGTTTTATCCTTACTGTCATCACAACTGAAACTCCACAGTGCTTATTTGATTGTAATTGTACACATTTTGTTCTTAATTTACTCCAAGGTCCACTTGAAAACTGTGCCGGGAACAATTTTCAGCCTTATTGTACATCTGTCTGCCAAAAACATTGGCGAGCAGACGACAGATTAGTGAATTGTTTATGACAAAATTTTGTAGTTTTTGCTAGCACTTATCATTGATTTAATTCTATATTACTATTTTTACTTTTTTTAAAAAATAGTTATAGCTGAAATAAATGTAATATTTAATGATTGTGTGTTAGGAATGGCAAATGGAAACAATGTTGCCAATTTAGTGGAGCTTGACACTTATGCCAATGCCTTTACAAACTTTCTGTGAATTCTAGCTGCCATAGTGATGCAATACAGTAATACCTTGAACTTATGCTAGGTTAGGTTCCAGACCCCCTCCATAAGGAGTTGTAAATAGTCTTATTTCAACTTCGTGTAGATGGTAGGGAAAATTTGTATAATTTTTTTTTCTTTTTTACACCATATGCATTTACACGAGACAAAGAAATGGTGTGTGTTCATATGGAAGTCTGGCTACCTGTCACTTATGATTTGTAGTCTATTATCCAGGAAATTATCCCTGACAACATGTAAAACTTGCAGGAGCATTGAAGGGAGTACATAGATTTTCATAATAATGATCTTCAGAAAAAAGGAAAAATAATTACATAAGTTAGTATCGATTGTTGTTTTAAGCTGGTATCACACTAGTCATTTCTTGATCGCGGTTTTGGCCAGCATCCAGTCGATGCTCACGAGCAAAAGTGTTGTATCGTCACACTAGGACCTCGTGGTTTCGAGGAGCAGTAGGAAAAAGTAAACAAAACTGTTCAGCTGATATCATCATGGCGCCCAGAAATTGTTGGATGGTTACAAGATGTGCTGCAATGATTGTTTTCTCGGAATCTTACGTGAATGCAAGAGTAACAAAAAACGTTTGTGGGTTCAAGAGTGGCTCAGGAGAAGAGAAGCCAAAGGTTTGAGAGTACGTCCTATCAGCAGCAGCCATCTTGTTTGTTTACACTTTGCGGTCGCTTGCGGTTCGTGGCTCGCTGCTTCCCGTCGAGATGGGAAGAAAAGATCGCGAGCTAAAAGTTCCCAGTTGTCCATTTTCGGCAGCAACGGCTCGCGGCTGGAGAAAAAAAGGCCTAGTGTGAGGCCACCTTTACTGTACATACATGCTAAATATACATACACTTCAATTGTTCACTCTTGATATCACTGTCTTAAAGGGGCTGGCCAGAACCCTTATATACGTATTGGGGTATAAGGCGAAAAATGCAAAGTCGTGAAAAAATTCATGGAGCTTCATTTGGCAATGGAGAATATGTATGCGAAATATTTTGTCAAAATTCCTCTTACTTTCCTAGTTACAGGGTAATTAGTAAACATATCTCAATAAGCCAAAAACATTGATCCGTACAAGAAAATGCAATATTTCTTCTTTTATCGTAAATTTTGATAATTATTGTCAAAGAAATTGTGAGCAATGGCATCTGTAGAGATTCCATGAGGCGGCAGGAGGGAACTTAGTCAGTTTACCCCTTTCCAGTGCGAGGAGACCTCTTGTAGTTTACACGTTCGAGTTTCACCTCTGACATTCGCTTGCTTTTATGTATGTTTATCTGTTTCGGCAAGAATTTCATCATGCCAATGAGGAAAAGACTAGCAAAACATCGTGCTAACATACAGACGAAGAAAATTCGCTCTAATATGATTGCAGAATATCATAATATACGCGATATTAGTTTAGTTAGTGAAGAAGAGAAAGAGGGAGGGGTGGGTGCTTAGTTAGGAATGTCCCCGTCTTGCCTAATGCAACACGTCGTGCAGTACCCCAGGCTACGGTCTTTGAGGAAAGGGATCTTCATTTATGATAAATAATGTAGTTTTGGTTCATTAATACCCAAAAAAGAGTGTGAAATTCATAACAATCATGATTTATTAACATTGGCTTTATAAAAAGAGAGTACATGTTCGAGTTTCACCTCTGACATTCTCTTGATTTTACATCTGTTTATCTTTGTTTCGGCAAGAATTTCATCATGCCAAAGAGGAAAATACAAGGAAAACATATTGCTAACATACAGAAGTAGAAAATTTGCTGTAATAAGCCAAGTTAGTGAGGGAGAGAGAGAGAGTTGCGTAGGAAGGAGTGCCCCATCTTGCCTGATGCAGTGCCCCAGGCTACGATATATGAGCAAAGGGATCATCATTTATTATTAAATTATGATAAATAACATAGTTTTGGTTTAATACCCAAAACAGAAGTATGCATTCATAATAATAATTATTTATTAACATTGTCTTTATAAAAATACAAAGGAAAACTTTGAACGTTTGTATCTCAAAACTATACTTATTGACCTCCAAAATCTATCTTCTCGCTTAGTTTTAAAGCTATAACACTGAAATTTGGTATATAACTCAGAAAGACATTATAGAATAATCAAATAAATCCCTTTTTTCCAATTTTTATTTCTTCTTTTTTATAAATTTTTTTTTCCTAATTTGTAGGATTTATTTTTTTACCATAATGAAAAATTTGAAAAATTCATATCTAGCAAAAAAAATGACTTTTAGAAAAAAAAACTTATTTGATTGATGGTCTACATATGGTAGTAATCCTAGGTCTTAATATTAAAAATATCAAGGGAGGAAATAGAATTTGAAAAAGGGTTATTTTTTGGGATAAATTGCCCTGGCATCACAAAACTGAAGGTCAGAGGTGAAAATCATATTTGGTTTGGAGATGTCCCAAGTCACCTTATCAAGTGGTATGAATATCAAAGTTCTGTCCTTAATAAATGGCATTAGCTGGCCGGCCCCTTTAAAAGGGCAAGCAACTTTCCTATTCCCTATCTGTGACCTTGTTTTCAGAGAAGTCTGGAGAAGTCCATGTACTATATTTACTGTCTCTCTTAGGCCTCCTTTGTCCATCACATCTTCCATATCTACATTGTTCCTACCAACTCTTGTATTCAAATCACTAGCAACAATTCACATATCTTCTGGTTATTTTGTCTTTAGGATTCTGAAGTTTGTATAAAGTATATCTTAGTTTAACCAGACCACTGAGCTGATGAATAAAAATTCTCTCCCCGCTGCGTATGACCGACTTCACAAAGCACTGTATCATACGCTTTCAACCTAGCTATCTCTTGCGGACGTAAGACCTTCCAATTCCGCTAATTTAAATCCCCAGAGAATTTGGCCTTCATCTTGTTGGCTTTTCAAGGATGCGTTAGGAGAAGAATTTAGGGAAGGGAAAACCATGTGCCTTTTGTGGAAAGCAATAAGTATTTGCTCTTATTATTTCTCTCTGCACAGAAAAAACGCCATTGATTTTCCTTATTCTAACTTTAAATGAATTTATGCTAACATTTTGTTTTTCTTTTTAATTATTTAGTCTTCTGTTCTGTTGTTCATAAACGGGGCAATGGATAGGGCTTGATTAGACACAGTCTCCACAGGGCCTTGCACACCTGCAGATGTAGAGTACTCTGTGGGAAACACCTTCTTGCAACAGCTCAGATCATCTGCTAGGACACTGAGCTTGCCTTGGATGAACCGGGTCACCAGCTTTGTTTGGTAATAATAAAAAAAAAGAGAGAGAGAGAGAGAGAGAGAGAGAGAGAGAGAGAGAGAGAGAGAGAGATACAAAATTTCTTTATGACACGAGGTTTGTCGATTTACCACTTTCAATTCACGAAATATGGCACTTGAATTTTCATTTTGTATTTACTCCTTAAACACCTAGATGCTTCATGCAATAGCACATGATAGAAAAAGCAGCTAAGGTTAAATTTCTCTCTTTCTAGTCTATTGCCATGAACGTGGTTCTAATATTTTCCTATCGCTATTCTTGATGGCAGTCACATTTTATACACCCCTAACTAGAATACCTTGTTCTACACAAATAACTAGAAAATAAAATTTACCTTTTTCCTGTTGTGGGGAATTGGGAAACCTTGTTTGTCGCTTCCTCAAAAAATATTAAAAGGAATTCAGATTCGTTTCTTTCGTGATACCAGTTTAAAGATCACTACAACTGGAAATGAAAATTACTTATCACACGAGACTGGAAATGGTCACCATTTTGTTATGACCTGCTCGTTCCCTCCTTGAAAATGTAGTCTAACACTTAAAAATGGCCTTGACTGGAGGGACGAGAGTTATAAAAAAAAAAAATCTACAGCAGAAGGCCGATATTACTGAAAAAGGAGGAATTTACATAAACTCTGGACTTAAGTTTAAAGGAACTATTAAGTTACTGGTATGTCCAGGAACTAATGAGGTGGTTGATTGTCAGTCCACTGGAAACACATGACTGGGAAATGAACCAGACACGGAGATCAGAATTTGCGCAAAACAAGTTAGTATTTCAATGCAAGCCTTATTCCAAAGGGTTCCCAATTTCTCTCACAATCAGGCACAGTGTTTGTCTACAAAGAGATTGCATTCTAGCATCAGTACTAAGGAGAGGAACATGTGGAAACGTACCCACTACTTGCTCTTAGCATGAAATATTACAACACTCAAGGGGGTTTGGTTACACAGAAAGGACAATTTTGTTGCTTGATATAACTGGGGAGTGTTTACTAGCATCACAAAGGAATTAATCACAGCATTGAACCAAAATTGGGGGAGTGAGAAGCTGAACAAAGAAGGGTGGGGGGAGAGTCGCCTTGGAAGAATGGAAATGAAATACAGACGAGGCAAAACAATTCCATGAATGCACTAAATTTACGTCTCAGTACCTGGAAATCCTGGGTTTGGTAGTCTTCTTATCTGCCGATATATCTGTGCATTATGGAGGTATAAGAACACTTGTGGGATCCACCAGAGGGGGTAGGGGAGCAGAAGAGGTGAAGTGGAGTCTACAGGGCTTGAGAAAGTCTGAGAATCATGAGGTTCTGAGGAAGTTCTGAGGCAGAGTGGCTGGAGCCCTGTCCTTTTAAAATTTGCCTGGATAGGCCACTCCCTCATTTAGGCCCCCTATGGAGAGTAAATCCAGAGCAGCCAATAGGAGCAAACAGAGGTTTAGAGAGGATGGAGGCTTCCAGTTCACAGGAGCAATTTGCATATAGGCAAGAATGAACGAATCTGGTTATAAGTTAAAGTTAAGTATATCTTAGTTTTACCTGACCACTGAGCTGATAAAAGCTCTCCTAGGGTCTGGCCCAAAGGATTAGATATTTTTACGTAGCTAGGAACCCAGTTGGTTACATAGCAACGGGACCTACAGCTTATTGTGGGAATCTGAACCACATTATATCGAGAAATGATTTCTATCACCAGAAATAAATTCCTGTTTCCGTTTTGGCCGAGTCGCGAATCAAACTTCGGACCACTAGATTGGTAGCTGAGCACAAAATCCTCTTTAAGACTTGTGTTCATTCTTTTTAACCCTCAAGTAATGAACTGTTTATTGTAGTGTCTTACCGAACAATTATAGAGCCGTGATTTCCACGAGCGGCAGGATACTAAATTCAAATTAGCGCGTCGGCGTCGCCAACACTGGTGGTGATGACGTCATCTCCCTCCACTCGCGGGAGAACCAGGTACAACTGCCCAGGTGAATTCAATTCTTTTCCTGCCGGCGTCCGGTGAACATCGGTGGTCGGTGCGGTTGGATGACTTTGCTTCGCTTTTTTTTCTGGTGGAATTGATCTTCGGAATTGGTGAAGTACTCTTTTTTGGCGTTGTTGTTATTTTATTTTTATTTAGGCGTTGCCATGTCGGATTTTAGTCCGTCGGGAGTTAGGTTTTGCATCTCAGGATGTAAAACTAGATTATCCAAGTTAGAATATGATTCTCACACTAAATGTGTTAAGTGTAGGGGACAGGTTTGTTCAGCAGATCGAACATGTAACGAGTGTATGATTGGACTGATTCTCAATGGAAGTTTTTTAGTTCATACTCGGAGAAATTAGCTAAAGACAGAATTAGAAAAGCAGCGCTTAGGGAAAGTAGACTTAGCTCTGCTTCGTCTTGCGATGCATCTGTTCCTTCTGTGTCTCCTCAAATTGTTATGTCTCCTTTAACTACACCTCCTATTCCTCCTACTAATCCCACTTCTCCGGCTTCCCGTGTAGTTTCTTCCGACACCATTGCCAGTCTGGAATCGAGGTTAGATCAGAAATTTTCGGTACTAGCGAATACGGTTTTGCAACTTGGTAATTCAGTTAAGACGTTTTTGGAGAAAGCGGCCTCAGGTAAGAGTGTAGTTGAGGGTGCGTCTGTCTGTCCTGACACGTCTCCTAGACAAAGGTCACTGTCCAGCTCCCCCGCACCGGGGAGAAGACATACCGGAAGTCCAAGGGAGTCGATCGGGATTTGCCCACAGACAGGCGCCTCTCTTGTTGAGCCTGTTGCGCCTCAACAGGGCTCGGTTAAGCGTTGGAAAGGTGTTGCGGTCAGACGCCTTTCGAATGATTCAAGCGATTCGTCTCCGGTCGCGCGGCGCTCTTGGCGAGATTCGCCCGTTTTCGCGTCCCTTAAAGAGGCGTTCAGGCGCCGATTCTTCGCCTCCTCCAGTCAAGCGGTATAAGGAGCCTGAGAGTAGGGTTGCGCCGCGGCCGTTAGCGGCTCGTTCGTCGCCTCAATCTGTGCCTTTTTCGGCTCCATCTAATAGTAGAGATTGTGGTTTTAGCGCTGTAGCTAGCAGTTCTAAGGGTGTTTCTTTAGGCGCTTTTTCGTCTGTTACGCCTGATGCGCCTGTTTCGCCTCGAATTTCGGCGGCTCCGAGCGAGGCGCAAGTAGTTTTTTTCCGCCTCCTGCTGAACATTTAGGCTATTCCAAGCCTTCGTTAACTGTTTTTGATTCGTCTCTGCGCCTTTGCGCAAGCAGTTAGAGATGTTAACCAACCGGATGAATGAGTCCAAGGGTGGTTCGAAACCTTCAGATCCGGTTGTAGTTCCGTCTACTTCTTCGGCGGTATCGGAGAATGAAGAAGAAGTAGAGGAGGAGGATTCACATCACCTCTCGTGTTATTCACGTCTCCTTAGATTTCTTCTGGTATCTTATCCAGATTAGGTTTTGAGAAAGCGGCTCCGCGCTCCCCAACTTCGACTTTTTTGATGAGGAGGCAAAACTTTAGACCCTCTCCTCCCAAACTTGTTCTATCTAAAGCGGTTAGACATTCGTTGAAAGAGACGGAGAAATGGATGTCTATGAAAAGAGACTTAGGGAAGGCTCTTTTTGCTTACCCTCCCTCTAAGTTGCTTCGTAAGAGGTATAGGTTTTATAGTAACTGGGGAAGCTCCTTCTCTGGGAGTTTCTGCCTCCTCCCAGGGAGACTTCTCCAGTTTAATCGACTCCTCTAGAAAGATCTGCTTTCGCCGCAGCGAAAGTTTTCTTTACAGCGCCTGAGTTGGACCACGTTGTAAAGAATCAATTTAAACTTTTGGAAGTCTTTAGCTTCCTTGATTGGACTATTGGCGCTTTAGCGGCCAAGATCGAAGACTGTCCTTCTCTTTCCAGAGTTAGCGGAGGATTGGATTGGTGTTCTGTCCTGTGCGGACAAAATCCATTAGGGATGGATGTGATGAGTTAGCTTCGCTCATCGCCTTTGGTACCCTTAAGAAAAGGCAACTTTGGTGCTCCTTTGCTTCTAAAAGGGTTACGTCCCAACAGAAGTCTGCTCTCTTTGTTTGCTCCTTTTGTGAAAGATAACCTCTTTCCAGACGATGTAGTGTTGTCAATTTCGTCTGCGCTAGATAAGAAATCTACTTCGGATTTACTGGCACAGTCTACTAAGAGACCTAAAGCTCCTGTGGAGACTGTCCCCTTCGGTTTCTCCTCTGGCCCAAGCGCCTTTTCGAGGGAGAAAAACCCAAGCGCTTCTTTCGGCCGAAATCGAATTTGCGACCTCAGTCTAAGGCCTCGGCCAAGGTTAACAAACCTTCCAAATGAAAGCTCGGTTCTTCATGCACCAGTGGGAGCCAGGCTGGCTCTGTTTTGGGAGGAATGGGAAAACAGAGGAGCAGAAGCCTGGGTAGTGCAAGTACTCAAGTTCGGCTATCGTATTCCTCTCGTTTCACCTCCCCCTCGCTCTCACCTGTGCCAATTCCATTCCAGGCATACTCTCCGCTCAGACAAATTTCTGGCGCTAGCCGCAGAAGTGGAAGCGCTTGTTCTCAAAGAAGCGATAGAACAGATAGAAGGGGATTTTCCTCCAGGCTTTTACAATCGCCTTTTTGTAGTTCCAAGTCATCAGGGGGCTGGAGGCCGGTTTTGGATTGGTGAGCGCCCTGACTTGCACGTCCAGAAAACAAAATTTCATATGGAGACCACTCGGTCGGTTCTGGAGTCCATCAGACAGGGGGATTGGATGGTCTCTCTGGACATGCAAGACGCTTATTTTCACATTCCGATACATCGCGAATCTCGGAGTACCTGAGGTTCATGTTCGAAGGCAAGGTGTTTCAATTTCGGCGCTTTGCTTCGGGACTAGCGACCGCTCCTCAAGTTTTCACCAGGGTTCTATCCCCGATAGGAAGCTGGCTACACATGTTAGGAGTAAGAATCTCCCTCTATCTGGACGATTGGCTTCTCCGGTCGGAATCAGAGAGTCGGTGCATGAAGGACCTTGGAACAACTCTGGATCTTGCCAGAAAGTTAGGAATTCTGGTCAACAAACAGAAGTCCCAGTTGGTTCCATCTCAGAGCATCCTTTATTTGGGGATGATTCTGAATGCTCAACGTTTTTCGGGCTTTTCTGTCCCCGAAGAGGGTTCAAGGCTTGTGGCTGGAGGGACAGTTCAGGAGTTCTTGGACAAAAGGTAAGTTCTGCCAATCGTGGATGAGGCTCCTGGGCAAATTGACGTCAGTGGAGAAATTTGTGACGTTGGAAGACTGCACATGAGACCTCTGCAGTTTTTTCCTGAGAGCCTCTTGGTGCAGGAAGACACAACCAGACTCGTTATTACCTTTCCTGTCACAGATCAAATAAAAGAGGACCTAAGGTGGTTGGCTCTCTCGAGCAAGGTTGGAAGAAGGGTTAGATTTACGACCCCATCCTCCCGAACCTACAGTTCTTTTCCGACGCATCGGACACAGGTTGGGGAGCCCTACTGGGAAATCAACGGACTTCAGGAGCTTGGTCGGAGAAGGAGAAGAAGTTCCCACATAAATGTAAAGGAACTGTTAGCAATTTTCTTAGGGCTCAGACAGTTTCGGAGCTTAGTAGAAGCCGAGTAGTGGCAGTGCATTCCGACAACTCCACGGCTCTCTCGTACGTGCGGAAACAGGGGGGGACTCAGTCTTTCTCTCTGTACGAAGTAGCCAAGGATCTCCTCCTGTGGTCAAACGAAGCGAAGGTTCAGCTAGTCCCGAGATTTGTTCCGGGAAAGATGAACGTCCTGGCGGACGAGTTAAGTCGTCAACAGCAAGTGTTACCTCTGGAGTGGACTTTGGACAACAAGATTTGTCAGAAACTTTGGCGCCTTTGGGACGACCGTCAATAGACCTGTTCGCGGACATCGAGGAACAACCGTCTTCCTCTCTTTTGTTCTCAGTCCCAGATCCTCTAGCTTGGTCGGTGGACGCAATGCTGTTGGATTGGTCGGGTCTGGAAGCTTATGCATTCCCTCCGTTCGGTCTAATAAGAGAGGTGCTGAACAAGTTCATGTCGCACAGCAATGTAACGCTAACGTTAATCGCTCCCTTTTGGCCCAGAAAGAGTGGTTCCCGGACCTTCTCCAGTTGTTAGTAGACTTCCCCAGACTTCTTCCTCCAGAGAAGTGGCTTCTCAAACAACCTCACTTCAAGAGGTTCCACCAAAACTTGTCCGCTCTAGTCTCTGACAGGGTTCAGACTGTCCGGAATCTTGTCAGAGCGAAAGGATTTTCAAGAAGAGCTGCAGAAGCTATCGCTCGTTGTAGGAGAGAGTCTTCTAACAAACTCTATCAAGGGAAGTGGAGAATCTTCAGAGAGTGGTGTAGAAGTGCTAAAGTCTCTACTTGAGACCTCTTTAACAGAAATAGCAGATTTTGTTCTCTATTTTCTTAGGAACTCTAAGAAACTGGCTCCTTCGACGATCAGAGGATATAGAGCCATGCTCTCTTCGGTTTTTCGACTCGAGGTTTGGATATTTCCTCCAATTCAGATCTGTCGGACCTCATTAGGTCTTTCGAAACCACTAAGCTCCCGCAAGATACAGTGGCTTGGAACTTAGATGTGGTGCTTAAGTTCCTCATGGGGCCACCGTTTGAGCCTTTGAAGTCGGCTTCACTCAGGAACTTGACTAAGAAGGCACTCTTTCTTATTGCACTAGCTTCTGCTAAGCGTGTCAGCGAATTGCACGCTATAGACAAAAGAGTCGGTTTCTCTCAAGGCAATGCTGTATTTTCGGTATCTTTGACTTTCTAGCCAAAATGAGAATCCTTCTAATCCTTGGCGAGGAGTTTTGTGGTAAGGAACTTATCTGATTTGGTTGGACATGAGGAGGAAGAAAGGCTCTTATGTCCAGTCAGGGCTATTAAGCAGTATCTGTTTGCCACTAAGGGTATCAGAGGACAATCTTCTAAGCTCTGGACCTCGGTTCAAAATCCCTCTCGTCCTCTTTCTAAGAATGCTATATCGTTCTTTATTAGAGAGCTTATCAGGGAAGCTCATCGCAGTCCGAGAACGACAATCTTTCCGTTCTGAGAGTTAAAGCTCACGAGGTTAGAGCAGTGGCAACTTCTTTAGCATTCAGAAAGAATTTATCTTTAGCTTCGATTCTTCAGAGCACGTTCTGGAGATCGAATTCGGTTTTTTTTTGCGAGTCATTATCTCAAAGAGATAGAAACGGTTTTCGAGAATTGTAAAACGTTAGGTCCGGTGGCGGTTTCTGGCATGGTGTTGGGAGAAACGGCACAGGGGTCCGTCACCTCTATGCTAACTTTTCACCTTGAATAGGTTGTCGAGTTCAAGGGAAGCTGGGGGTACTGAGTACCTGGGATACTCACCAGTCTGTTAGGTCAGATTTTACAATGGTTGGGTATATATGTTTTTAAATCTGGTGTTTGGTGACAAATGTTTTGTATGATTGAATTTCTGGTCTTAGCCCAGGGCAAGGGCAATCTTTGTTGTTACTATCCTCCGTCAGTCAGCCTTGACTCGCTTGAACTACGGAAGGATTCCACTCCTGTAGAGGCTAACTTTGGGCAAATTCCAATTCCTCTACAATAGTAAGAAGAGCACCGACCAGAGGCAGTAACAGTCTGCTGTAGCTCTCTTACAAGGTAAGGTCACAACAGACACCTTGAGTGTTTACTGGTATTGCAATAAATGTAACCATTTAAAAATACTAGTGGTCCACTGATCCCTTTACCTTCCCATAAATGTGTAATCAGCTCTATAATTGTTCGGTAAGACACTACAATAAAAATGAAATTTTCATTATTAAAATGAAGTTTTATTGTATACTTACCGAACAATTATGATTATACCCACCCTCCTCCCCCTTAGGTGGACGGACGGGCAGAAAGAATTGGATTCACCTGGGCAGTTGTACCTGGTTCTCCCGCGAGTGGAGGGAGATGACGTCATCACCACCAGTGTTGGCGGACGCCGACGCGCTAAATTTGAATTTAGTATCCTGCCGCTCGTGGAAAATCACGGCTCTATAATTGTTCGGTAAGTATACAATAAAACTTCATTTTAATAATGAAAATTTCATTTTCATTACAACTTGGCTTCGTGGCTTCCTCTGATGTTATATCCTCTCGTCACATCTAAATATTGCTGGGTTATTCTGTACGTCTAAGTGCTCCACCACTAGTATTGGTACTGGGTCCTCTAATTGCAGAACTTCTGACACTGATAGTTCATCCTGTAACATTTCCCAGAATTCATCTTTTTCCTTTAAAAGTCTAATAATTTGCCTCACTTTAAAATACACTATCTTTAAATATTTACTCTCCCGATTACTAGTGTTGTTCTGATATATAATATATATATATATATATATATATATATATATATATATATATAATGCATATATATTATATATATATATATTATAAAAAATATATATATATATATTTATTTTCCTTCGTGGCATATATCTTTATTATGAATTTATCACATTCCTAACTTTCGTGATTCAGTTATATATATATATATATATATATATATATATATATATATATATATATATATATATATATATATATATATGTGTGTGTGTGTGTGTGTGTGTGTGGATATTTATATATATATATAATATATATATATATATATATATAATATATATATATATATATATATATATATATATGTGTGTGCGTGTGTGTGTGGATATTTATATATATATATATAATATATATAATAATTATATAGATATATATATATATATATATCTATATATATATATATATATATATATATATATATATTTTAAAGCTTACCTATTTGTACTTTACATATTCTTGATATTCTTTAAAGTTTTTATTATGTTCTAAGTTCTAACTGATCTACTATACTAGACCTCTTTATTTATCTGGTCTCTTGACACGCTAAAGGTTCATATTCCAAAGTTGGGTTTGTATTCTCTATTATTTGTTAAGTTTGGATTTTGTTAATTAATTTACATGTTCATTTCTTCTGAAAACATTTATGGTGAACAATAGCTTTATGTAGTCTAAATCACTCTCTCACTGTGGTGGCTCTTGGGCCTCTTGGTGGACCATGTCTGCTTGCACCAGACCTCTTCATGTTCCCCTGTTTAGTGCTGCATCTCTCCAGTTATTCTCAGCATCCTCCACTTCCAATTCCCTTAGAGCTCTGAATACATTATCTTTCCATCTTATCCTTGTTCTCCCCACTGGTCTTCTCCCTTCTACTGATCCTCATATAACCACTTTAGGCATTCTGCCATTTTCCATTTCCCTATGTATCCTCTGTGATCTTACATGGCCAGTTATTAGTGGTTTTCTAGTTAAATTTCTCATTTCTTTGTTGTGCCACCTTCTCCAAACACCTTCATTTATATCTTAAATGGGACCTGTTATTCTATGCAAATTGTCATATTAAAAAACCAGTACTAGTCTCTCTTCATGACGTTTAGTCAATGTCCAGGTCTCAACCATATAGTACTACTGGCCTGATAATGGTGTAAATTATTAATTTGGTAGACCTTGAGCTGTTTCTTTTTAAAAGACAGTGTAATCTGAAAAAAACCTCTGTTCCCTGCTGTAATTCTAGCCAGAACCCCTATCCATCTCAATTCTGGATGTTAACATACTTCCTACATATTTAAATTACCTCACGTTGTCAATATCTACCATATTTTGTTGTTGTGGTTGTTCCTTGACAATCCCCTAATTTTGGTTTTACTACTTCCACTGATCTCTAGTCCCACTCTGATAAGGTTCTTTCTTCTGTATATCTGTACATAAGAATCAACATCATCTGGCATTTGTAACTCCCAAGATGACCCTACCCATGTGATCCTCGATACTTCCCATTATTTTCTCTAAAATTAGATTAACCCTTAAACGCAGAAGAAGTATTTAAAAAATCGTCTCCCGTATGCCGGTGGCGTTCGCGAGTGAGCGCCGAAGTGGAAAAAATGTTTTTTTTCAAAAAATCACAGCACGCTTAGTTTTCAAGATTAAGAGTTCATTTCTGGCTCCTTTTTTTGTCATTGCCTGAAGTTTAGTATGCAACAATCAGAAATGAAAAAAAAATATCTATCATATATAAATATTGGGATATATGACAGCGCTGTGAGCAAAACGGTTAAAGCTAATGAGTTAATTTTTGTTGTTGTATTGTACACTAAATTGCGATCATTTTGGTATATAATACATTGTAAAACGATCAAGGCAACACAGAGAAAATATTATAACAAAATTATGCATGAATTCGTAACACGTGGACGTAAAAAAAATCTGTTTTAAAAAATTCACCATAAATCAAAATATTGTGCTAGAGACTTCCCGTTTGTTGCAAAATGTCAAAGTGACGAAATAATTTCTGAGATGTGTCGCTGATACTTTTTAGTGCGAGAAGAAAGAAATTCGCGCTTGCGTGCCTGGGTAATGATTGTAAACAAAACAACGCCTTGATCCATGAGCTCCCAGCATCCCCCAAGGCGCATGATTCAAAAGTTTTCGCGTAGTAGGCCTATAACTATTTTTCCGCAAATTAAAAAAAAAACTTTTTATATCGACGTACCATACGTCCAATCGGCACCCAACAGAATTTATATCGACGTTTAATACGTCCAATCGGCGTTAAAGGGTTAAACAACATGGGAGATAGAAGGCATCCCAATCTCAAACTCGTTGTAGTTTCATAACAGTCGTTTTCCTTCCACCCAGACACAACTTATATTCCTGTAGCATTCTTTTAACAAATCTACCAGCTTTTCTGGTATACCAAATTCCTTCATAACATTCCACATTAATGGTCTATGGCTGCTATACTCCCATATATCTGTTATACTCCCAGTGTTTTTGCACTATCCATCTGATACTAAAAATTTGGTCAATTGTTTATCTTCCTTGTCTGAGTCCACATTGATATTTGCCCAATGCTGTAATGTTCTAATTTATCTTTTATGATTTGGCTAGTACCTTTTAGTAGGTTGGCAGATGATTGATCTTTCTATAATTAGTACAGTCTGTCTTATCTCCCCTATTCATATACCTGGATAATGTTGCTCATTTCCCATAGCATAAATTTTAATTTCATAAATTTTTTTTTGCAGCTGACTCCATGTCTGTTAGCCATGCAGAAGTTGAATACTGTGGTGAACCTCGTATCTGTTTAGTTGGTTGCTTAGTGGATGATGCTGAATGCTTAGAGGCAGCAAAGGTAAGTTTAGTCTAAAAGCTAAATTGTTCCTACACAGTATGCAAACTTGATGTCATTTACATTAGGAATTACCTTGGCAAAGCTGGAAAATGGGCACTAGACTTTGAACAAGGTAATTAGGTAGTTTAACTACCGTTTGGGTTGTGAGAGGCCCACCCACCTGAACATATGCACTCCACTATGGCTGTCTCACTGTGAGGAAGCATTTTTGCTTTGTTCTCTGCCCGACTTTCACTAGCTAAGCTTTTCCCGGTGGGATCTTTCTTTTTGTTTGTTTCATTGGTATAATTGAGTGTGTGCTGTTTGGATTATTGTGAAATGTAAACCCACAAATCTCTTAAGCCCAGGTGTATATGTCCTGAGGTGGGCGGGAAGGACTGTAACAACTTAGGTTTCCTGTGGAAGTTGACCCTCATGCCCTTTGCACTTAATGCAGGGGGCAAGTTTGTAACCCAGAATTAACATGTGATGAGTGCCATTTCTGGACCCCTGTGCAGTGGGTGAAATTTGCAGGGAGGAAACGGTATTGGAGGAAGGGCACCAAGGCATCGTCTGAGGGTTATATGCCCCCAATGACTCCATCGGTGGCCGACCCTTCGTCCTCGTTTCTCTCTCCCGGAAAGTTCCCTTCTTACTCCCTCTCCTTCGGGAAAGGCCATGGCTTTGTCCGATTTGTTGAGTGAGGAGGATGGAAGAGAGGTGGGGGATTAGAATGATCTCGGTTTGGAGGTCTCCGGTCGTGCCAAGGGGGGTTGAGCTTCCCTCGGAGCGACAAGAGTCTCCATCATCTAACCCAAGTTTCCCTTTTTCAGGTAAGGTGGATGAGCAACCCTCCGACCTGTCAGCAGCATGGCAGTCGTTAGGGCTTGTGGGGACACCCTCCCTGCAGGTCCTATTGGCTCATCTTGCCAGTCCTATGGTTACTCACGTAGTGGAGACACTGACAACAGTCACTGTCACCACCTCAGCCTTTGCCAAGGCCCCAACTATGGTGTTCTGTCGCCTTCCAACAGCTACCACACCTTTGGTGGTGATGGGTATAGCCGTCCATCTGTTGGCACCTTGAGTCACGGTACCTCTGCCTCCTGGCTTCTTTGTGTCTCAACCTACAGTTACGGTGCCCACTGCTGCAGGTTTTGTCTCCACTACTGCAGCTAACCCTGTAGTAGTGGAGACGTACCCTGTTCCTGCTGCTGCTGCTCCTGTTGCCTGGAACGCCTGCCTGGATGGAGGACCTTACTGCCGTCAGCTGCCTCCTCCTCCCAAGGCCTCTCGGTCAAGTAAGAAGAAAGTTGCTTCTCAGCCCCCTAAGAAGTCTTGCCTTGAGACTTCTAAAGGTTTGCCTCTTAGCACAGAGGAGGCAGAGGGTTCTCTCATCAGATCTTCCCCCACCTTCGAGTGGAGGAAACATTTTGCAGTTCTGACTAGGCTTAGCATTTCGGGAGCCAAGGGTGCTAGTACTGTGGTACACTCCCATTCCACCAGCTCTAAGAAGCTTGTTTCGAAGACTGGTGATGTGTCGGGTGCTTGGTCTGACCGACACACCTGGAATGTTCAATCCTCTGAGGAGGCTCGTACATCCCAAACTGGTGATGGAGGGTCTTCTGTTTGTACCAGTGAGGGCACAAGGTGAAAGAAAGAGTTTAGACACCGGTGCCTCGCTCATCCTGCCTGTACCTCCACCAGTACTCGGCTAGGTGCCCAGACTGGTGCCTCAGGGTCTAACCAAACACCTGGAGGTAAAGATGAAGGTGCAAGTTCTCACCAGCTAGCCGCTTACTCAACTCCTCCCAGCCCCCATCACGTTTGTGTGATTGAGGTGGCCCAGCTGAGTCAAGTGCTCAGCTCAAGCCAGGGGCTTGGCTTGACATGGACCTGGCCTGGTTTGCATAAACCACTCTGCCTTTCTTAGGACAATGCTTCACTGAGGCGAAAGCGTTCGCCTAGACCTGTATTGCAGTCATCACCACGAGTTGGTGACCGCATACGGCTCACCTCTCCTGCCTGTTCTGTTCCATCAACTTCTTGGGGCTTTATCAGGAGGCATGAGACAGACAAGGGGGCTTCAATGAGGGGTCTTGTCAAAGTCTGGCCTCTCAGTCATACGGTTCTTGGCTCGGTTC